>NC_043003.1:52417289-52422289 GCF_006345805.1 Octopus sinensis | reverse complement strand
GCAATCTGTGCATTGTTGCTCCACCCTGCAGCTGTAGTTAAACCTTCATTCTTTTTAAGATGCAATTCACGTAGTTTCCTTTTAAAAACATTTTTTTTAATTCCTCTCTCGAAATAACTTCCGTATATTTCTTCAACAAGACAGCTGTGTTTATATGCAATATTCCAAATAATAGTGTCGTCTGCTCGTCCTGTCTATGCCTGTGAATGAATAAAGTATACAGACATAACTGTGTAGTTTGAAAAGCTTTGTTTCCCAACAATATGGTTTTCGGTTCGGTTCCATTGCGTGGTACGCTCGTGTGTGTCTTTATGTTTGTGTTATATTTGTCTTTCAGCTCCTTTTGACAACTGGTGTTGGCTTGTATATATCCACATAACATAGTTTGGCAAAAGAGACAGAGACAGTAAGTACCAGACTTTTAAAAAATGTAATGGCGTCGATTGGTTTGACTGCATCTTTCAGCATGGCCACAGTTCAGTGACTAAAACAAGTAAAACGTAAAATACTATCTCCAGGGTTTTAGCCTGGTTGTGGTGTAAGATTATTATGGATTAGACCGGGATGCGCGTATTATAAAAGAGGAACGAAACCCGCGATCGTTTCATAGTATAAGGCTGCACGTATATTTCACTTCTATCATTTGTTTCAGTCATTAAACTGTGGCCATGCTGGAGCACCACCTTAAAGAATTTTCAGTCAAATATATTGACTGTACTTAAATTTTAGAGGCTGGTACTTGTTTTATCAGTCGCTTTTGTCGAACCGCTAATTTACGGGGACGTAAACACACCTGCACTTGGTGGGGTGACAAACACAGACGCAAAGACACACATCTAAACATATATAGATATACTTATATACGACGAACTTCTTCCAGTTTCCATCTACCAAATCCACTCTCAGGGGTTTGGTTGGTTCGAGGCCATAGAAGACACTTACCCAAGGTGCCACGCAGTAGGACTGAATCCGGGATCTTGTGGTTGGGAAATGAATTTTCAGATACTCACTGGTAGAGATATAGGATATAAAGATCGATTTTCATAGTGTCTAAATTCAAAAGTCATTAAGGGCTTACTCTAGAGACAGGAACGAATTGGTCTTGAATGAAAATTGAGATGTAAGTTTATCCGAAACTACACGCGTCTCTGGTTTGCTTTGGACATGAATCAAATAACGTGTCTTTAACTGCGTTTACTCAGTCGTTGATTTTCTTAGAGTGAGAGGCAAAGAAATGTGAAACCGCCGAATTTTACTAAGCTTCTGATTTACGAGAGCTTTTTGGTTTTATCACTACAAAAATCGGGAAATCTACGGACATTCATGATGTTTAATGTAGTTAGTTCGGAGAGCCTCTCCTGTGGGTTGCATATCAGAGCTTTAGTACAGACTTTCAGATGGCCATTTCTATGTCACGATCAACTCTTATCGTAATCAATGCCTACTTTATCTTTAGTACAGTGAAGGTTTTCGGCTACCTTGTCGTGTCTGTGCTTGTACTCTTTCTGTGCAAGACTTTCACCAGCACTAACAATGTGAGTCACGCTTTCGACCCTCGTTCTACACATTCTGAAGAGGTTCGGTGCACTTGTGTAGTATATACCCCTTTTCACTGAGTTGGTATTCAAAGCCTGATCCTGGGCAGCAATGATTAGGCTTTCGGTCTTCTTCTTTAGGTCGCCCTTGCTGAGTCACTTGCATGATGCTTCCTGGTCTTTCAATGTACAGCGACATCTACTCGGTGGTCAGGTTGAATGGCCACCTATTTGAACCATTCAATATCATGAGCTTAGGCCGTCAAAGTTGTCTCCTCTTTTTTCTTCCATAGTTACTGTTTCTTGTTTCTTATTTCTTTACTTCCCACAAGGGGTTAAACATAGAGGGGACAAACAAGGACAGACAAATAGATTATATCGACCCCAGTGCGTAACTGGTACTTATTTTATCGACCCCGAAAGGATGAAAGGCAAAGTCGACCTCGGCAGAATTTGAACTCAGAGCGTAGCAGCAAACGAGATAACGCTAAGCATTTCGCCCGGCGTGCTAACGTTTCTACCAGTTCACCGCCTTTTGTTTCTGTTTCTGCTATTATGATATTTAAAAAAAATGACCCACCTCAAGAAGAAAGCACTGCAAGTCTGGGAAAAGAACTCCTCGTCGATCACGATGATATGGTATTTAGTTGCAACACTTGATACTTAGTTTCCATCTAGGCGGCGAGCTGGCAGAAACGTTAGCACGCCGGGCGAAATGCGTAGCCGTATTTCGCTTGCCGTTACATTCTGAGTTCAAATTCCGCCGAGGTCGACTTTGCCCTTCATCCTTTCGAGGTCGATAAATTAAGGACCAGTTACGCACTGGGGTCGATGTAATCGACTTAATAACTATGTCTGTCCTTGTTTGTCCCCTCTGTGTTTAGCCCCTTGTGGGTAGTAAAAAAAAAATATATATATATATTAAGGCGGCGAACTGGCAGAATCGTTAACACGCCGGACGAAATACTTAGCGGTATCTCGCCCATCGCTCCTTTCTGAGTTTATATCCCACCGATGTCGATTTTGCTTTTCATCCTTTCGGGGCCTGTAAATTAAGTACCAGTGAAACACTAGGGTCAATGTAATCGACTGCTCCCCTCTCGCATAATTTCAGGCTTTTAGTAGAAGGGATTATTAAAACGGTATTATAGATATAAGTAACTTGTTCTCAGTAGATCATTTTGTGACATATTTCACAAGCCTGTTGATTTGTTTATCAAGTTGACGTCTAGCTGTCATTTGTGTCACAGCAATCAACATAGAGTTACTAATATTAGACAGAGTACATTAATCGGATGTAGACCTGACAAACATAAATCAAAACAAATGCCATATAGTACGTTTGCCAAACATTTCACTATGTGAAAATATATTTACTGCTTATTATAGATTCATTTATGTAAACCGTATTAGATAATAAGAACAGGAAATAAGAGTGGGAACGGTGTATTAAGAAGTAACACAACTGGAAAAGCCAGGAATCGATAGAATGCCAAAATTTTCATTGAAAGACTTCCCAAGGACACAAGATCTTGCAAGAGTTTTCAATAAAACTCATATCAACTCTTATAAACCTCATATCAACTCTTATCCCTCGAAACTAGTAACCAGGGAATTTTCCTATCAAATGACCTAACATGGTTACCTGATACGCTAGATAGACAGATATGTTAGATTTGTGCCAATATTTAATGGAAAAAAAAAGAATAACAAGGTGCAGCGAGGAGGAGAGAAAGGGGAAAGATTTTTTTTTTAAACAAGAGGTGTAAAATATTAAAAACTTGACTCATACAGGGGTTGGACAAAATAATGAAAACACCTCGCATCATAGCATCATAATTTAGAAATATCTATAAAACCGTCAAAAGCTTGTTTATTTTTAAGTTTGTTTTTTTTATTTATCATTAGTGTTGTTTAATATGTTTTGCTAAAATAATTGTTTCTTTTCAGATATCATCAGAAAAAGGTAATTAAAATTCATTTTAAATTTTTAGATGTTTCCATTATTTTGTCCAACCCCTGTATATTAAAAGGAGGTCGGTATTTCCACTACAATAAATTATAAACAAATAAAAAGAAAGGTGAAGATAACAATGGGATATGGTGATTATTAACGTGGGTGTGGGGACAAATGCAGGCTTTAGAGTCAGCTAAATTGAAAGCAGGCGGTTTATATGAAAGGAGGGTGTATAATGTATGAGATAAAAAGTGGAGAACTGATTGCTGACTGAGAAGTAGTAGTGAATAAAATGACATTATTTTTACACGCACTAGATTTTGTCACCTGCGCCTACTAACCTGTAGTTACACACTCAAACCATTATATTCGCTACTCTCCGTCGCACACGCACACGCGCGCGCATATTGAATTTTATCTTGACAGAACAAAATCCTGAAGTCACCTGGCAACAAACACTACTGAGTACATCCATTAGATCCCTGCTCTCTCACAACTTCTCCAATTTCCAGGGTTTCCAGAACTTTCTAGAGTGCCAGTCTGTATTTAATCCAGAAAATCATCTAACAGCTTAAGAACTCATCCGGTTCTCAAATTCTGAGCAATGTTGCAAATGGTTTCGTCATACGTACACGAGTTTAAGAAGAGACTTGAAAGCAAAATGTGTTGCCCGGTCTCCGTAGAAGTAATGTGGCAGCATTTTCCGAAGAAGCAATTGCAAAGTTAATCCTGATTTTGACGGAACTTCACAAGCTGTACAGGTATCAAGAATGTCGCTTCAATTTCACTAAGAACATCTAGCCAGCGAATGCCATCTTCTTGTTTCTTAGACCTTTCAAAAATAGCTAAATAGACCTGCAGTATGTTGGGTTCACTGGCATGTGTTGTTAATGTATATGGCAGCAAGCATACTGAATCGTTAGAGCACCGAATGCTTGCCGGCATTTCGTTCTGAGTTCAAATTCCGCCGAGGTCGACTTTGTCTTTCATCCTTACAGAGTCTATAAAACAAGTACCAGTCGAGTACTGTAGCCGACTTCCTTGCCCCTTAAAACTGTTGGCCTTGTGCAAAAATAATAAAGGATATAAGTTGTTCATGTATCAACATTATATGATCTTTGTATCTTTCCTTGACTCTCTTTCCCTCGTTCCCTCACTTTCCTTATCCCTCTCTTTCCCTCTCACTTACTCTCTATTCTCCCCTCTTTCACGCTTTCCTTCTCTCTCTACCATTCTCACAACTTATTTTTCTCACGCGGTTTCCTTTTATGAAGAAGGGGCAGTGTCCATGACCTTTGCAATCCCTCCTGAACAAGTGAGATTAATGGGTCTGATATAAGAAAAACATAGGTGTGAGATGGTTCTAGTTCTGGGAAGAAAATACAACACGAATTTTTTAATGCAGGGGTTGGTAGGTTTGAAATAGTGATGGTGGGGGACGATTGAATTTGAATGGAATGAGTATGCAACTAGTTAGTTCAGAGGATTAGAATTAATTCTATTAGTAT
>NC_043003.1:52372289-52412289 GCF_006345805.1 Octopus sinensis | reverse complement strand
GTGCTTTCTTGTTTGGATTAACTATATATATATATTATATATATATATATATATATATATATATATATATATATATAATATATATATATATATATATATAAGAATTTTTTGCGTAATGAGATAAAAAACCAAGGCTGTGTAGATATTAGAACATTTACAGATAGAAAGTCTTACAGCTGTTTCCAGGATATTTATTAATTATATCCCTTCATCAGAGACGGTGTGAGAGGATGGTTAAGTAATAATTAATTTGGATAGGATGCAAAATAGAGAGTGAGGTGGAGGAAAGAAAATTGATGAGATATGTAGGGATATTGAATTTTTAGATCCATTTTTTAGGCAGAAAGTAAGACTCCAATACCTTATGAGAAAAATCCAACAGTATTAAAATTGTTGGAATGAACAATTTTAAATACTATTGGATTTTTAAAATAAGGTATTGGAATCTTACATATATACCATTCTGCCTAAAAAAATGGATCTACAAATTCAATATCCCTACATATCTCACATCTATTTTCTTTCCTCCACCTCACTCTCTTGTATCCTATCCAAATTAATTATTACTTAACCATCCTCTCACACCGTCTCTGATGAAGGGATATAATTAATAAATATCCTGGAAACAGCCGTAAGATCTTCTATCTATAGATATTCTAATATCTACACAGCCTTGGTTTTTTATCTCATTACACAAAAAATTCTTATATACACACGCTGACATATGACCAACGTTGAACCCCTTATTCGCAAAATCACCTGGAACTTAACTATGGTCTGTCTATAGCACTTATTCAGCATTACATAACACCTTTGGGTCTCAATGACACCATTACCTCTTATAACCTCAACATATATATATAGAGAGAGAGAGAGATAGATAGATAGATAGATAGATAGATAGATAGATAGATAGATAGATAGATAGATAGATGATAGATAGATAGATAGATAGATAGATAGACAGACAGACAGACAGACAGACAGACAGACAGACAGACAGACAGACAGATAGATAGATAGATAGATAGAGATAGATAGATAGATAGATAGATAGATAGATAGATAGATAGATAGATAGATAGATAATATGAGTGCGAGTATGTGTGTGTGTGTGCGTGCACCTGGGTTTCGCTTTAACTTTTAATTTATATCTCTTGTTTCTGTAACTGGACTTCGGCCATGCTGGAGCACAGCTTTGAAGAGTTTAGTCAAACAAACAGACCCCATTACTTATTTTTCTTTAAACGTGCTTCATATTCTGTCAATCTCTTTTGTTGATCTGCTAAGTTATGAGAACGTAAACAAATCAACAACGGTTGTCCAGTAGTGGTGGGGTAGAAACACAAATAGAAAAGCACACACGCACATAGATATATACAAGCTTTCGTTCACCAAGGTTTAGGTCGGCCCGTGGTTATAGTAGAAGACACTTGCCCAAGGTGCCATGCAGTGGGACTGAACTGAGAACTGCGTGGTTACGAAGTAAACGTCTTGCCACTCATCCACGCTTGATCTATTTGTATATGTATACACAAGCACGTGTAAATTTGTGTGTGTGTGTGTGCGTGTGCGTGCGTGTGTGTATGTGTGTGTGTGTTTGCATGCGTGTGTGTATGTGTGTGCGTGCGTGTGTGTATGTATGTATGTGTGCATACACTCACATATGTATATGTCTGTCTATCTGTCCATATGTATGTATGTATGTATGTATGTATGTATGTATGTATGTATGCATGTATGTATGTATGTATGTATGTTTGTATGTATGCTTGTATGTATATATGTATGTTTGTATGCATGGCATGTATGTATATGTACACATACACGTATATGAAACAAAAACATAGTGTAACTTGTTAAACGTTATCAGTCAACATTGCCATGGCAAACAGTTCGTTATGATTGGCTCTTTTAATACAAACGTTCTCTTATCATTCGAAGAGGGTAGCTGTGTACGTGATTAATAAATTTTGTGGGTGTCTGTCTATTTTATTTTAGATATTTCCCAACTTCTTTCAGGAAATATTTACCTCGCTTTCCATACGGATTATGAATACTTTCCGTCTAACAACATTTCTTTTCTCTTTATTCGATGTTAACAAATAACTCTTGTTAGAGGGGAAACATATTACAAGTACATGTTTTATCAACTCTGAAGGCCGGAAACAAAATCGACGTCGATGTTATTTAAGCTGTGAAACAACTTATTTTGTAATTTTTTTTAAAATAGAATAATGATAATTGTTCGGTATTATCATGAAGCTTGGATTACGTAGCAACTCTCATTTCCCATTTTTGTCCAATTATTATCAGCTTAAACTGGCGTTAACTTTATTGTATGACAATGTGACGTAAAGACACCTCTGCGTATCCGGCTTATTGTTGAAGCGACATAATATATTTGGAAGGAAACGCGAGCACATCAGAGTGATTCAGAGAAAATGTCAAAGAAAGACGGACCGGCTTTCGGAAACTTTACCCATGTTTTGTTGACAAATTAATGTAAGTAGTAGTGATTTACATTTTTATATATTATTTCTAAGTTATATTTTTCTGATTTGCAGTCCGTTTCTTGATCTGTTGTTTCTTATTTGTGTCACATGTCTTCGTTGTGTGGGTCACATTCATTAGTCATAAGTTCTCTGATTTCAATTTTTTTAACGACGTTTAGTATTAGTTAATTTTTTATTAAACTAGAGTTGATATTACTTATTCATTATTTCATTCATTCATCCATCCATTCATTCATTCATAATCCAACACTTTATTCATTAAATTTATTCGCGTTTGGTGAACAAAATTTCGATGTAATTCTTAGAGATGATGTTGATTACATTCATTTAAGAAACGTTAGAGTTGAGAGTTCTAACATGTTACTCTTAATTCACATATACATTTATTCATTTTCTTCGTTTATTATCATTTAAAAAACATTTGCTATATTAGAAATGATAGGTCAATGGTATGCGGGATCCGAGATACCACTCTTCTTGGGTTTCATGTTTCCCAGAATTTGGGACAGATATACTTAGGGCTCAAAAGAATATGACACGAACCACACTGCACTCTAGATTAACAGATACAGTGTCAATACCTGTTGCCGTGCCGGATCGGAGTAACTTAGGGGAGTATCATCTGTCGGACTTGATTATGTTGATGGTTAGGGCATCACACTGTGAAAATAGAAGACAACCAAACAGATAAAATCGAGGTACTCTTATGTACCTTTTACTTCCTCACAAAGTGATCTACTCGGAATATTTTCCCTGAGTTCGCTAACATACCTTAACCCTTCAGCATTTAAACCGGCCATACCTGGCCCAAATAGTATACCTGTGTTTGTGTTTTGTGTGTGTGTGTGTGTGTGTGTGTGTGTGTGTGTGTGTGTGTGTGTGTGTGTGTGTGCGTGTGTGTGCGTGTGTGTGTGTGTGTGTGTGATTGTGTGTATATGTGTGTGTGTGTGTGTGTGTGTGTGTGTGTGTGTGTGTGTGTGTGTTCAAACTGGTGAGATACAACCTCTCACACTTATCCTAGAATGTCATTCTAATAGTAAACAATCGCATCATCGAAATCTCAGAGCCTATGAGACAATGCATGATTAATTAAAATCAAAGCTTTACATTTGACAAAATAATTTGAATGCTAAGGAATTAAATATTTTCTTTCTATTCTTGGATGCTGTCGAACAAAAAAATACCGAATTCCAACGACACAATTTCTCTCTATCTCTCTCTCTCTCTCTCTCTTTTCTTTCTCTTTCCTTCCCTCTCTCCTTCTCTCTCTCTCACACTCTCTCATTCTTATTCTCTCTCTCTCTCTGTATACATATATATATATGTGTGTGTGAATTTGCGTGTGCGTGTTTCTGTGTATGTATGTATGTATGTATGTATGTATGTATGTATGTATGTATGTATGTATGTATGTATGTACGTATGTATGTATGTATGAACGCACTCAAACATGCTTACATGTAGGCAGCTATCTGAACACGTGTGTATGTGTATACGCATGTATGTACATTCATTTTCTCGGTTTTAGCTTTCAAATTTCCCACCAATGAAGAAAGAGCCAATCTGTAGCCTATAAACAAGTAAACACGACTCTTTAATTATAATTTACGCATCAGCTGCAGCTTTGTATATATGGATGGAGGTAAGTAGGTAGGTGGGCTCCTTTCCGAGGGACAGAATAGGCTTAGTGCCGAAATATGTAAATTTTACATTAAAATTGTAGTCATTTTTGTAAGAGGTTCATTGCTTTATGTTATGATTTATTAAAGAACAATGTTATAGAGAAGCAGAGGGCCGGCGGGCGCTTTCTGTCTTCTCCCATCCTTATCATCCTTGCATCATTATCATTCATTTCATTAATGTATTGTCCAGCCCGCAAGCTACCTAATCTATGTACTGTCTTTATGACAAATTTAATAAAATGAAATAAGGTAGGTAGGTAGGTAGATAGGTAGGTAGGTAGGTATACAAGCATGTATGTATACATGCACACATGTACATCTGCGTGTACATACATGCATAAGTAGGAATAGACATGGGTGTCATTGCAAATGTGGATCATAATACATGCTAAACATCTTGTTTTACATATTTTGGGAGTGACGGATAGTTTGCAGTTGTAATCGCTTGATTCAACGTATTCTTTCCGATTTTGTGAAATCTAGTTTTTTTTCCGATTTTGTGAAATCTAGATTTATACTGGGGTAATTAGTTACCTATTCAAGTGCTCCAATAATTACTAGTAGATACTGACTGTTATAAACCAGGTGGAATAACTGCAGATTTCTCATTAGTTCAGTGTAGATGTTCTCGTTTCCTGTAATTATTAACATCAGCTGAGCAACTGTACCTAATTTCTTTTCCCCTAGATCGTTATGTATGGTCTGTTATAGTTGTAATGAATAGTTTCCTAAATTCTTAGCCAGGATTCGAAACGGAATCTACATTTTTCTACCAGTTCCTTTCTTGTTGTTCCCGGCTTTTTGTACTTCGAAATTCATGAGAGCCAAATGTCACACGTAGGTTATATTGTTTAAGTTAATTTCTTTCGGTTATATCGGTATTAGGTCGTGAGAGACTTGGCGCCTAACCGAAGAGCATCTGTTTCGCTCTCTTCATTTATGGATTGTCATCGAGCGACCGTACAACTTTCACCCTGTCTACTTGACAGCCCAGAAACGATGATATACAGCAATTAAAATGAGAAGAAATATATTGTTAATTGAAATGGCCCTTTTTATTTTCATTGTTCCAATGTAAGATACAAATAATTTGCCATCCTGTAGGTACGTAGCTTCATTTTTTGTTGACTGCCAGATAACAGGAGGAAAAGGGAAAAAGAAAAAGAGTAAGTGTAGACAAGTAGTTAGTTAGTTAGTTAGTTAGTTAATTTGGCTCAAAAGCAAATAGCAAGGCCATGTAGGGGGACATGAAGTTAAGTACAGTGGTGTTCATGTAAAGAGTTCAGGCCACTTGAGGTCAAGGGAGGCTTTGAACAAAGCGGTCGTCGGCATCTTCACCATCTCGTCTGGCAGCTTGTTCCACGGATCCGCAACCCGGACGGAGAAAGCTCCTCTCCTTCGATTGAGATGAAATCGTCGCAGGTAGAGCTTTTCGGAATGACCCCGCAGCCGACGCTCTGGAGCAGGAGTGAAGAACAGCTCCTTCGAGATGTTACACTTTCCGCTTATGATGTTGTGGGCGAGAATGAGATCACCACGGCGGCGGCGTTTTTCAAGAGAATAAAGGTCGAGCGTCCTCAGCCTTTCTTCATAGGACAAATTTTTGAGACCATGAACCATGCGGGTAGCCAGCTTCTGGACTCTTTCGAGATGCTGTATGTCTTTGAGGAGATAAGGAGAAGAGGGAGTGGAGTTTCTCGAATAAGGTGCATCCTCGTCGGCATAGAAAGAAAGAAGGAAGGACTGAATTTGGTTACTGTATTTATGTTTGAAAACTGGATGTAATTGTTCTCGGCTTTTTCACTTCGATATTTATGCGAGTCAACTGTCACATTTAGTTGGCTCTCATGAATTTTGAAGTGAAAAAGCTGAGAACAATTGGAAAGTAATGAGTTTATCCCTCTCGAACTGTATTTAACCCAAGATTGTTCACTTAAACGCTAGTACCTAAGTCTGACTGTTGACTCTCATAAATATCAAAGTGCAAAAGCCGAGACAATAGGAATGGAACTGGTAGAAAAATGTAGATTTGGTTTCGAATCCTGACTTTCGAATCTAGGAAGCTGTTCATTACATGATTACATGATATTGAAGCCTGGGCAGAAACATGCCATTAGTATTCTGTCTATTATGTTAAGTTAAGTTAATTTTTTGGGCTCAAAAAGCAAAAAGCAAGGCCATGTATAGGGACATGGAGTTATGTACAGGGACGGTGTTCATGCAAAGAGTTCAGGCTATTTCTGGTCAAGAGAGACTTTGAACCGAGCGGTCGTCGGCATCTTCACTATCTTATGTATTATGTATTATTATGCCCTTCACTTCACTATAGCTTCCGATATTTATATCTCAGGATTATCGTTCCTATGAACTGTTTTGTATAATGTTCAATTTACATCACTCTTCATATGTAGGAAGTATTGCGATGACATTTTCAGACGATTACTTATGATGTGGTGATTTCTTCGATGTTAATTCCACAGTCTGCATTTATTGTTGTAACTGCTCTCTTAGTTCTATTGTGCTCTCTTTTCTTTATTGCGCTCTCCTATCTCTATTGCTCTCTTGTCTCCATTGTGCATCAATTTTTTTTTCTGTGTTGTTGTTATTTCTTACTCCTATAATGTAAAAACTTATCCTTCAAAGTGAAAGTTAATATTCCAGTTACTAGTCCGAAATAAACTGCTCTGTTATCAATGTTGTTGTCACTCTCAATATAGCTCTGCGTGACATTTTGGTGATCTATACACATCTTCTCTTCTGGTGACCTGTTGCAATAGGGTTGTGCAACTTTTCTAGGTGTATGACCCGGGACATCACTCAGGGAATACTTTCTCTTGTCCAGCTCCCATGATGTTATCTGCCTCATGTATGCAGATGTGGTCAATGGCAGAACTTTGACACTTGATGGTTAGTAGATGTCGAAAGGATACAATGTGACATTCAAGAACTGTTTGAATCGATGTTAAGCTTTTACTACCTTGAAATAATTTTCCGAAGTAGTCTATATCAGTGTTGGTGTTGAAATATTTGGGATGAGTTATCAGTTTTCATCAATATCCTGGATCTTATCAGGCATTCAGTTTAATAAGCCCAAATGGTGGTATGCGTTCTGCTACAGCAAACATATTGTGAGTTTCTTAAAAACCAAATTCCTTGTTAAATATCATAGGCGATATTTTCATTCATCTTCCATTCATCTGAACTATATTTTAATTCATCTTAACAATTATCGAAGAAACTGACAGAAATGTTATTAAATGGGCTTGGAGTTCTCTCTAGTTTTACAACCATTTAAGAATATATTTATCCTGGCCAAATTCCATTCTTGTATCTTTTGAAAATGTCGTAACCAGACCAAAGTTTTTTTTCATATCATTCATATTCACGGCATATATGTTCGAAACCCTCACAAGAAAGCAATGTATGTATGTATGTATGTATGTATGTATGTATGTATGTATGTATGTATACGTAAATACATGTATAATATATTGTATTCTTTATTGTTTAACCAATTAAACGTTGTACAACTAGTGTTTTTGCCTTTCTTTCAAACCATATAATATATTCTTTTCACAGGACATTTTAACCAGGATTGATTATCGGATTACCAAACTTCTCAACAATGAATAATAGTTCAGCAGATTACAGTTCATCAGAAACTGCGTCCAAAGTCATGTGGGGATTTTTCTCTCCGATCCTGTTATTTGTTGGAGTTACAGGAAACTGTCTTGTTATTACTATTTTAGTGTTCAAACGCAAAGAGGGGGTAAATTCTTCAATAATTTTCAGAAGTGTATTGGCAGTAACTGACATGGTTATACTGTGTACTGTTCTTCCTAAATACTGGACTGAATACGTAGTAAATGTTAATATGCGTAGCTTTTCTAGTTTCGGATGCCAGTTCAATTTATTTATTACTTACGTTAGTATGCAATATTCAGCTTGGATTATTGTCATTATGACTATTCAACGTTGTCTTCTTATTCACAGACCTTTCACTTTTAAACGACTATGGACTACGAAAGTATCAATTACAGTACTAGTCTGTGTCTTCATTTTCCTAGCTTTGGTAGATTGTCATTACTTCTTCACAAATGAAGTACAGAACAATGATTGTGTTTCCAAAAATGCGGATATAGAACACTTCGAAGATTTTGTTTTTGTATTCATTGATTTGGCATTTTTGTGCCTGATTCCCTTCACCATCATGCTTGTAGGTAACATATATTTCATGTTAGTTATGAAAAAGCAAAGTAATTTTCGTAGATCACTCACCGAGGGCCAAAGAAATGCCAATTCATACATCACTCAACGAGCTGCCCGAATGACACGCCTTGTCATGAAACTCACTTGGTTGTTCCTAGCAACAACCTTACCAATCTGTATTGAAATGATTGTCGATTCTGTTTACAAAACAGATGACACTGCCTTGGCTGGTTTAGACCTTGCAAAAACCATCTGCTATTTGATCCAACTGACTGGAATTTCACTTAATGTTTGCATTTACATCAACTGTGATACTAACTTTCGGCAACAGTTAGGAATCATGTTCAACTGCTACAGAAGAAATGAGTAAGTATTTGAATTTTACTGTTTCTAGTTTGAGATATTTTCTAAACAAATATAAATTTACTACGCCAACCACCAAATAATATTATAAGTTTACTCTGTAATTCTTCCATCAATACTTTGGCAAATACGGGGAACTATTTCGCTGGTAAGATCACAATAAGCTCGAAACATTTCCAGCGTTGCTCCCCGTTTGCTGGAATAATTAAAATAATATTAGCTATTGACTAATATTGTTTTTTTTTCTCGTCGCACTGCAATTTCTAGTTAACTTTTAACAATTATGTTAACATTCAATTAACCCGTTCGGAAAAAGGAAAAATTACTGTGGATATTCAAAAAATTTAGAAAATTTTTCCTTTTACCGTATGAATCAATTGAATGTTAGCATAACCAACATAACGAGCGTTGAAAAGTTTACTAGAAATTGCTGTGTGGCGAGAAAAAAAAAACTATATTAGTCCACAAGTAACATTATTCTAACTATTCCGGCAAATACGGGGAGCAACGCTGGAAATGTTTTTGACTTATTCTGACCTTACCAGTGAAATAGATACCTAGTATACATATACATATACCTATATATATAAACATGCATGCATAAATATACATACATATGTGTGAATACGCACATACAAACACACACACACATATGTATTTGTATGTATATATATATATATATATATATATATATATGTGTGTGTGTGTGTGTGTGTGGATGAAAAGTAAGTAGGCATTAGAAATTGGTAATAAAATCCATATTCCTTTTATAAAATTATCGAAGCAAATTACAAATGTTCTTTATTACACGGGAAAATGAAAGTAAATCTTCATATTTCAACGTAAGCACCTGTGGCGTCAACCAGTTTCCTCAAACGACCAGGGCTGGAATGAACAACCTTCTGAAGGACGTCATCTGGAATATCACTGAGAACCTCCTGAATCCGTGTCTCCAAGGTTTTGTCTTGTACATCCCTTCTTTTGTGTAACCGCACAGGTAAAAATCACATAGAGTGAGATCTGGACTTCTTGAAGTTCTGAACTTCTGCGGTCACAGTCTTCAGGTTTTAGCTCCTGCACGTAATGGGGTTTCCACGGACGAAAATTCAATTCTTCATGCAACACCGTACGCATTGTTTGTCTTTTTAGTCCACTTTCCCGAGCTACTTGACGTGTTGGTTTTTGTGGGATGCGATTAAACACTTCCTGCACTGTTACCACGTTCTCTGCCGATCGGGATATGGTTGGATGGCCACTTCTTCTTGCATCGTTCACAGAGCCCGTGGTCATCAGCTTTGCATGACCAAGTTGTCTCCGAACGTAGTGTTGCATGCTTACCTTCCCATGAACGCCACCATCTCTGAACCAAAACAATGGAATTCCACACTTCATAGCGTGCTGCTATCTTAGCTCGCTCCTGATCAGTCAAGCGACAGGCCATCTGGAAAATAAGAAATAAGAAATAAGATAAGAAAATAAGAAATCCCTATTAGTGTTGTCTGTTTAAAAAGTGTTTTCGTCATGACTTTAGTGATACTAAAAATTCTATAAGCAATTTCTAATGCCTAATTACTTTCCACCCATATGACAGTTGAACCACTGCATGCACACTTTGATTGATATTATTTATATTATTATATTCATGAGCACATGATAAATTTCACATTGCACAATATTATACATAGCTTTGAAATGCAACTGCTGCAGTTAATGCACAACACATATTATTAACAGCTGTAAGAAATTTCATCCAGTTTAGTTTCAACATTTGTTTTAAAAGAAGAGGGTCTCTAGTTCGCTAAGGCAATTTGTAAAGTATTTACATAACTTAATACGTTCATGAATATTTGTAGAAATATAGTTTATTAATAATAATGTTTTTCCTTCCTCAATTGTTGTGGTCTTGCTTAAGATATTCTGAAAAATGCAATATCATTGTAATCACTTTACCGGATGGAGTTAAAAGTAAAAATTGTGGCTGTAAAAATTTTTCCATTGTTTTATGCTTGCAATAATCTGGGAGATTTTTTATCTGTTTCACTTTATATATATTTCCTTATACATGTTGATTTACTTTTCTGCACAAGATATGCCGACTAATGTTGCAAAGTTGAGTGACATGCATGATAACGTTACATCTTGTTGTTCTGTAACACTTATCTTAAAGATGTTTTCCATTCCCGAGTAGTAGTAGTAGTAAAAAAAATGTGATAGCTGTAATAGAACTAATAGCAGTTGTAACATTTATACCAATAACAATAGAAAAGCATGAATCAATTCGAACGACATTAGAAATATTTCCATAATTTTTTATTTAGGAATTCAAATCCGCCGACGTTCATTCTCTTGTTTACTTACAGTTTGTTTAGTTTTGTTTGGTTTTACCTTGATTGATTGATTAATTGATTGATTGATTGATATTAACATTTAACACGTTGCACACGCACATAGCAAATTTCTCATTGCAGAAAATTTTAGTTTGTATCTTTACGACTGTGATATTGTATGTTATAAGTGAACCAGGGTTTCACTCTACTGGATTATGATTAAGGTACTCTACGTAGTTTATAAAAGAGGAACAACATCTGAGTGCCCATGGATAATACATTCGCCCTGAAAAAATTATGTTACGGTAAACACATTGTGATACACATAAAGCATAGACTGTCTAGTACGTGGGTGAAGAGGGCAAGTGTTCAGATCATTGAATTCGGTAAATTCATCAAACACATTTCAAAGCATGATAATAACTGACTAATATGTGCAACATGTCAGCAATTAGTCAGTAATGTGTAAATTAAGAGTTAGTTTTATAATTAACATATCTGCACAGCTGATAAGAGAGCATACGATTTAAGACACAAGCCCCACACCTCCCTCCGCACACATTCAAAACGAAAAGCTCGCTATATTAAGTATCCTTCAAAAACTCATTATTTCGGTTCATTGATAATATAATATATACATATGGCTATGTGGTTAAGAGATTTGCTTCGGAAACATGTGGTTTCCAATTCAGTCCCGCTACGTGGCTCTTTGGGTCTGTCTTTTCTATTATATACCCCGCCCACCAATCAGTGGTCAGTCATTTGACTGTGGCCATGCTGGAGCCCTGCCTTTTTAGTCGAGAAAATCGACCCCAGGACGTATTCTTTGTAAGCTTAGTACTTATTCTATCGGTCTCTTTTGCCGAACCGCTAATTTACGGGGACGTAAACACACCAGCATCGGTTGTCAAGCGATGTTGGGGTACAAACACAGACACACAAACACACACACACACACACACATATACATATATTCGACGGGCTTCTTTCAGTTTCCGTCTACCAAATCCACACACAAGTTTTTGTTCGGCCCGAGGCTTTAGTAAAAGACACTTGCCCAAGGTGCCACGCAGTGGGACTGAATATGGAACCATGTGGTTCGTAAGCAAGCTACTTACCACACAGCCACTCCTACGCCTACTGTGAAATTTGGTAGGTGGAAACTGTGAAGGAATCAGTTGTGTGTGTGTGTGTGTGTGTGTGTGTGTGTGTGTGTGTGTGTGTGTGTGATATTGCATAAATAATTAATATACCCTCTCTATTGACACATGTACAAGTGCCTATTTTTTCTGACTCATAGATTCTTAGAAAACTGAGTGCGTCCGCGCTTGCGTTTGTCTCTTACCACTTAACAACTGTTGTTGGCTTGTTTACGTACACGTAACCTGGAGGTTCGGCAAAAAGAGACAGTAGGATAAGTACGAGATTATAAAAACTAAATATTCGAGTCGATCTGATTGACCAAAGCCTTCAAGGCAGCGAAAGAGTTAATCAGAAGCAAAGAAAGGCACACAACGACAGAACACCTGATGCTAGCCAGGTGCAGATGATACAACAGAAGAGGCCAAACTCGAAAAAAATCCGTGCTATGTTTTGATTAGTTAATGTTATTGCAGAGTTAAATTTACGTTTCTGTGATTAAAACGTCTGTTAAAATGTGTCTGTTTCTTCTAAAAAATACTCCACTGTATCTGCAAAAAAAGTCACAAGTTAGCACATCGATAATTTATTAACTTAAATGATGAAATTTTTGCTACTGAAACGCCATATTTACTTACCGTTAGTACAGAGAAAAAAATTTGGAACACATTTGCCGTTGATTAAATTTATTAATTAAATATAAACTCTGTGAGCTGTTTCCAAATGTTTGTGACAGTTTGAGACTATTGTTAACATTTCCAGCTGCGGTAGCTGCAACAGAATCTTTTAGAAAACTCAAACGTCGAAAACTCTGCCATGTTGAAACCTGATTTGTTAACTTAGTAATATTGAATTTTGATTCAAGTTTTATCAGAGAAGTTGGTTTTGATAATTTTATACAAAATGTTCGCAGATAACGGGCCAGAGAAATTCATTTCTTTCACTGAATAGTTTTATCATTGCTTTGTGTAACGTATATTGTTATCTGGTCATTCTAGTGCATAGAAAATATAGCATTTACGAAAGTTTACTAGTAGTCATAATTCAGATAAACTCAGATATTTTAACATGTTAGTCGTGTTTTCGTAATCATAAACCAAAATCTGTCTTTATTGGTATTTATTATAACCATTTTTTCTGCAAAAAATAATTATTCAAAGAACCCAAAATTGAGTATTTAAGATTCATTTGGGCCTTAAATATCAATTTTGAGAATGTCACAACCCGCGGGGCCCTAAAGCAATCTTGTTCCGCATTGCAATATTTCTCTCTGAGGCCCTGAATATCTTAGTTCTATCTCACATGAATCAAGGAGATCTTGCCCAACCTGATAATTCAGACGTAGGAATCAGCAGACTACAAGTATCAAATGATCTACTCGTGGAAGTAGAATACATTGACTGAGATCCTGTATCAGTTTTCTATTTTACAAATGTTTGTTTGGGTTAAGATAAATATTTTTCTAAAGCTTTATCTACATGTTTATGTACAATATATGCCTAATAATTCGTAATACAATTTAGGAAATCTTCATTGTTTAATTTGTTAGATTTTCGAACGTTTGGCATAATTTTCCATTATAGCCGATTCTATGGCACCTCCTACAAACCATACTGAGAAAATTTTTTTGCAGCCCCATTGCGCAGCAATTTCCTTTCATGATGAGTGGACGGTAGCTTATTAGTATAATGTAACTTATGCGTGTTTGAAATAACCAGAATGTTTGTCGTTGACCCGCAGTCCTATTTGGCTCTTGTAGCCCATCTTGTTTATCTTCTTTGGATCTCGTTATCGTTCTCCAGAGATAAGAGTGTGACTTTGTGCTGGCTGAATATCTTTATCTAGTATACACGTGAAGGTATGTGGCTTGGTGGTTATGGTATTCAGCTCGCAATCGTAAGGTTGTGAGTTCGATTACCAGCCGTGCATTATGTCCTTGAGCAAGACGCTTTATTTCATGTTGCTCCAGTTCACTCGGCTAGCAAAAATGAGTAGTACCTGTATTTCAAAAGGCCAGCCTTGTCACATTCTGTGAAATGCTGAATCTCGCTGAGAACTACGTGAAGGGTGCTCGTGTCTGTGGAGTGCTCAGCCACTTTCACGTTAATTTCACGAGCAGGCTGTTCTGCTAATCGGATCAACTGGAACCCTCGTCATCGTAACTGACGGAGTATTAGAATACACTGATTACATTCACTGGTGAACTTTTTCTTTGAATCTTTGAATACAGATAATTGTATTTCGACTCATTTCGTTGGAGACATAATACTGGCAATCCTTGACCAAAAAGCATAATTTTGATACGAATGGTTCTATGGAATATTGATTTTTTTGTTTTAATGTTGAGTTTTAATCTATTTAACACAGTATTTAGCTTGGGTTGAACAGACGTTAAATCAGTCGCAGTGTGAATTATGTGACTTTCGACTATATTTGGTACATCCCACATTGCTTTTTTCACCTGTTCAATTAAATACCTTTTTTGTGGGAGCTGTGGATTTCTCTTTATTCATTAGAGTACTGTCCAAAATCAATTCAATATGTTGCAAGATTTGCTTCCATAGAATTTTTTTATTCGTTTTCATGTATTCTAAGTCATTCAACACACAATTTTATTAGACGATAGGAGCATATCTAGTTCTATTTCATTTCATGTTGATACTTTTTACTGCGAATAAAAACATAAGAAGAGTTTATCTCTCCCTGGAACTGTATGAAGTTGGCCTTCAAACAGCCAACGAGACACTAGACGTTTTGAAAGACGAAAGAATAGATAAAGAGCAGATTGATAAGGAAGTAGACTTCGATATTGTGAAACATGTACCTATTGTGAAACGTACCTGATAGATTCTCAAAGTCTATAACAGTTATAACTTAGCTTCCATGAAAACGTCGGCTTTTTCTTATTCAATCTAAGTTGCTTATGGGCATCTATAGAACTGAACATTTTGAATACATGTTTGCGGAGTAAACAGAAACTGAAGGTAATGAAGTTAGTGCAGCCCTGATGAGCACAGATAATGGCCATGCATAGAGTATGTTTACCATAGATTTAACATGACATGCGGTGGCCCCATCTTAGTCTTTAGCATTTTTCAATTTCTATCGTTGTCCCCTTTTTTTCTCTTGTAATCTCTTTCATTGTAGCTTCTATTTTGTATTTGCTGACTTCCTTGAGAACAGAAAACCGTTCTGTTTTTTTTTTTCTTATATTCCTGTTTTGTTTTCTATTATTCTTCACGAGATAGTTTTGTGATGTAATAATTGATATTATTATCAATATTGGTTTCAAATTTTGGCACAAGGCCAGCAATTTTGAGAAAGTGAGGGCAAGTCGATTCCATCGACCCCAGTGCACAACTGGTACTTATTTTGTCAATGCCCTAAAGGATGAAAGGCAAAGTCGACTCAATATTGGAAAGGCGACGAAGGTGGAGAGCTGGCAGAATTGTTAGTACACTGGGGAAAATGGTTAGCAGCATTTCGAACGTAAAGAGAGACGAAATATTGGGACTTGGTAATTAGAACTTACTGTGATATTTCCAGTATTTTTGTATTGTTGTGCAGTCTTTTTTGTATGTACAACTTGAGATGGTGCTTTGGGTACTTCGAACTTACTTTTACTTGAGCCCTTAGTTTCTATGTGGAGCATAGGTTATCAATATCGTTCTCCACTGTTCTCGACTCTGACTGTTAGTTTTGAATTGCCATCCTTGCTTCTGTGACTCTGAATTTTTCTAAGTAGGTGTATTGGCCCTTTGCAAACCTATTTTTATATCTGGTTGATTTCACGAGCCGGCTGTTCCGTTGATCAGATCAACTGGAACCCTCGTCATCGTAACCGACAGAGTCCCAGTTTATGTATGGTTATGAATGTTGTGGAGGAGTTGTATGTAGCTCATAATGTTTTTTGGCTCCCGAATGTTTAATCTCTTGAGTGAAAAGGTTAGTTGTATTTGATGTTCTCCTATATTACTGGTTTGATAGAGAGAATGATTGTAGTACGAGTATATGAGATTAAGGGTTGTGTAGAAAGCTGTGTGTACACTTTGTGAAGGTCTAGATATGTCGTGTAGGTACAAATCTAAAAGATTGGGCGAGAAGTGGGATCTTATGTACTCCATGGAGGACTTTGTAAGTTCTGAGTGTGTTGTTTTGAGTGCCTTTATGGGGCTAGCACTATTGGGTTTCTTGTCTAAGCTTAGGTGCCTAAGTGAGGTCAGTAACCTAAGGGTTACTACGCCACTGAGTAAAGCGGCCTTTCGCCAAGCCTGCAGCTTTCTGCAACGCAAACTCCATGAAGTTCAGAATGAGTGGTGGGCCACGGAGAACACAGCTGTGCGCTGATTCTGGCGACTACAGTGGGTTCTGCGAAGCACTCAAGGCAGTTTACAACCCAACACATCAAGCACATCAACTCCGGAGTCCCCTGCGCAGCTCAGAAGGCCAAGCGCTTCCCAGACACAGCATCCATCTTCAACCGCTGGTCTGAATACTTTCAGGCCGTCTTCAGTGCAGCCCGAGTTGTCCAGGAAAACGCAATCCTCCACATCCAGCAGCAACCAGTCTGAGTGGAACTAGACGAGCCTCCATCCCTGGATGGCTGAAGAGTAGAAGGGCACCAGGAGTCGATGGCATACTACCAGAGATATGGAAGCATGGGGGTCCTGTCATACATGCTAAACTCTACGAGCTCCTCGTTGCATGCTGGGAACAGGGCAAGCTGCCACAAGATCTTTGCGATGCTGTCATCATTACACTGTACAAAAACAAAGGGGAAATGTTAGACTGCTCAGACTACCGGGGGATCACCCTGCTATCCATTGCAGGAAAAGTTCTGGTAAGATTATTCCTCAACAGACTTGTTCTGTCTATTGCCGAAAATCATCTTCCAGAAAGCCAATGAGGTTTCAGGGCCAACAAGAGCACAACAGATATGGTTTTCATTCTCAGACAGCTCCAAGAAAAGTACCGCGAGCAAAATAAACCACTTTATGTAACATTTGTCGATCTGACGAAAGCGTTCGGCACTGTGAGCAGGAAAGGCCTGTGACAAATCCTAAACCGATTTGGCTGTCCCCCAAAATTCCTAATCATGATCATCCAGCTTCACAAAGACCAACAACGACAAGCCCGCCTGAATAGCGACATATCTTAGCCATTTCCCATTAACAACGGCATAAAACAGGGTTGTGTCCTGGCACTAACTCTCTTCAGCATCTTCTTCAGCATGATGTTCAAGCAGGCCACTGCAGACCTCGACGCTGAAGACGGCGTCTACATCATGTACCGTCTGGATGCAATCTTTTCAACCTCTGGCACCTACAGGCAAAGACCAAGACTCATGAGCAACTGATCCTGAATCTCCTCTTTGCAGGTGATGCCGCGCTTGTCGCACACAGAGAAAGAGCCCTGCAGCGCATCACATCCTGCTTTGCAGAGGCCGCCCAGCTCTTCAGGTTGGAAATGAGCTTGAAAGAGACTGAAGTCCTACACCAGCCAGCTCCTCGGGAAGAGTACAGCCTACCCCACATCACCATTGCTGAAAGAAAACTGAAGTTAGTACAGCAGTTCACTTATCTTGGATGTACCATTTCATCAGCTGCCAGTTTCTACAAAGAAATTGACAGCAGACTTGCAAAAGCAAACAAAGCATTTGGCAGACTGTACAAACGTGTGTGGAACAACAAGCATTTTAGGATCAGCACAAAAGTCAGCGTCCACAGGGCCGTCGTTCTCACGACGTTCCAATATGGCTCTGAGTTATGGGTCCCCTACTACTATTATCTCAGGTTCCTTGAACGTTTTCACCAATACTGCTTCCGTACCATCCTCAACATTTACCGGAGCGACTACATCACCAACACTGAGGTCCTTGAGCGAGCTAAGGTCACCAGCCTGGAAACCATTTTACTTGAGACACAACTGCGTTAGGCAGGGCACATTAGGCAGGATGAAAGATCACCGCCTATCCCAGATCATCATGTACGGTGAGCTCACCACTCACCACCGCATCAGGGAGCACCATGGAAGCGTTACAAGGACTGCCTGAAGCAGTCCCTTAGCGTTTGTGACATTGATTATCGTGAGTAGTCCACTCTAACTGCTGACCGCGTCGTTTGTCGACATACCATCAGCGATGTTGTTTCCTCCTTTGAGATCTCTTGGTGTGTCTCTCTTGAAGAGAAACGTCAGAGGCAAAAAAAATAATGGACAACCATACCCCTGTCATCACTGCAATCGGATATGTCGATCCCACATCGGCCTTACCGGCCACGAACGAGCGTGCAGACAATATGGACCACAGCCGTCCTAATTTTCGTCAGCGAAGCGACGCCATGATTATTTTTGTTAGTGTTCTTGTTGCAACTGTTTGTGTGTTAATTATCGTGACTTGCCTTTTTTTTATTATTTACGAGCAGAGAACGTCTGCTATTATTTAATTATTTATTCATTCTATGTTGGGTGGAACGACACAGAAAGCGCCACTGCAGAACGGTACCGTAGAGGTTCAACTGGTGCCTCCGAGGGTCGGTTGAAAAGTTCATAGGCTGACCAATATATTCTCATGGAATGTGACCAAATGAGGTTTATTTTTCAGCATAGCACCCTTCGAGGTCCACACATTTTTTCCATCGGTGTTGCAGTACTTGGACTGGTGAAGAAGTTTTCTTCCTGTTAATCAAATAAGTCATCAATAACAGATATGACGTCATCATCACTGCGATACTAGTTCCCAGTCAAGTGTTTTTTCATGTTGGAGAACAGATGATAGTGAGATGGGACCTAATCAAGAGAATGGAGAAAGTAATCAGCCAGTTCAGATCCAGAGTCGCGCACAGCAGCCATTGAAACCAATGACTTGTATACTGAAATATTATCCTGATGAAACAAGACCTCTTTCGTCAGTTTTCCTGAGCGTTTGATCTGGGTAGTTTTTTGTAACTGTTTCAAGTTGGCATAGTACTCTCCCTTGATGGTGTAGATAGTCAATAAACACAATGCTTTTTCCATCCCAAAAAACTGAGACCGTCACATTCCCTGCAGATGAAACAACGTTATCCTTCTTTGGAACAGGTGAGGAGTGTTTCTATTGTATAGCTTGCCTCTTTGTCTCTACTTCTAAGTGATGAACCCAACACTCGTCCTGACTTAAGGAAACGTTCAAGGAAACTAGCTGGATCTGCTGTGAACAATGGCAGACTTTCCCGTAATGTAATCAGCTTGTTGCGCTTTTGGCCAGGTGTTTGTAGACATGGCACCTACCGAGTAGACACTTTCGTCTTACCAATTTCATTGTACAGAATATTCTCAAATTTCTCACGGGATATACTAATAGCATTGCCTATTTGATTTGTACGCAATATCCTGTCTTCCCTTCCCCGTGTGGTGAACACACTCAATGTTTTTCCTTGGCGGTGGCAGTTACAGGACGTCCAGACCTTCGGTCATCTTCTAGACTCTCCTTTCCCTTCCTAAATTCAGCTGCTCACTGTTGGTAAAGCTGAAGTGTCATTCCCTAATGTAGCAACTTTGTGAGCGTGAATGTCCTTGGGGGCTAAACCCTTTTTCTGCAGGTACTTGATAACACCACGATGCCATATTTTGTCAATTTTCAAGAGAAGTCGCTACTAGTTGCATTTGAAGTCTTCTTAGAACAGTCAGGTGTCGGTTTAGCTGTAAAGAAACACTTCAATTATTAATAAGAGCTAAAATTAATGCATGCAAGATTTCACAGCTCTAGCGTCACTCCTTCTCGGTCAGCCTATTAACTTTGCAGCCCACCTTCGTATACATAGCTATAAAATTTTGCTTTGTTGTTAGATTAGATAGCAATGTTATTCCGATAGTGTCGATATAAACAAAGAAAAAACTTCTGAACTCGATTTGCGCGCTTGCTAGCTCATTAATGGACGGCGCTAGATAAGCGGATAATTTAAAGAATTGGTAAGGTGCAGTAGATAATTAATGTCAACAATATCTAAAAAAAAGAGGGAGTTGGTGGATGTTAAAACAGGAAGTTAGATAAAACTGACATGCTAGCAGTGACTATAACTCTTAGTCATTTAGTGTTGCAAACATGAAGCTTGCCTTGAAAGCACTACACTGATAGTGCCTGCTGACAGCGACGAAGCGAGGCAATAAAACTACGATATCGTTTCTACACGTGCTCAGCGAGATTAAGAGCAAAGACATAGCCGTGTGGTGAAAATTTCTGCTTTGCTTCTTGACTATCTTCTACTATAGCATGGGCCAACAAAATCCTTTTGAACGAGTATAACAAAGAGAAACTCTGCGTAGGCCTGTCGTGTGTTTAATTTTCACCGTTTGACAATAAATATTGTTTTGTCTGCATCCTGTAACTTAGAGATTCGGGTAAAGAAAAAAGTACTAGACTTCAAATAAAACCCTTCAAATTGATGTCCCAGCACATTTTGGTTGGCATGTATTCCCTCAGTTCATGCATTAAATCAATCAATTCATCGTTGTTTTTATCGAGAACTGTTGAGTTTCACACACGTCCCACTGATTATAGTTCTCTTTCACAGTTCTAAAACGGAGTTGGGCCTTTTCACTTCTTTTATTTTTCTCCTGTGATGGGCTATGAGTCCTCGTCGGTCCGCATTTGTTTATCATCCTTTGGCTCTTACCACTCTCTTTCATTGCTGAGAGAGAGAAGACAGGCAAACAGAGAAACAGATAGATAGATAGATAGATAGATAGATAGATAGATAGATAGATAGATATAGATAGATAGATAGATAGATTATACGTGCGTGTGTGTGTGTGTGTGTGTGTGTGTGTGTGTGTGTGTGTGTGTGTGTGTGTGTGCATAATGCTTATCGGTATTTCGCCAGTCTTTACGTTCTGAGTTAAAATGTCGCTGAGGTCGACTTTGCTTTCGGGGTCGATAAATTAAGTACCAGCTGCGTATTGGTGTCAATCTAATTGACTAGTCCCCTCCCCGAAAATTTCGGGCCTCGTGTCTAGAGTAGAAAAGAATATTTTGTTCGTTTTGTTTTACTGTTTCGAAGATTAATCTTCCCTGGAGGAGAGAAGGTTCGAGATATTTTTGCTAGAAGCCGGATGTTTTATGTAAATATGATTACAAAAAAAAGATCGTTAACAAACGATAATCTCATCACTTTCTATATAACATTTCCGCATAAATATCTAAGACAAAACGTAATCCATTTATGAGAACACATGAAATATGTCTTGCAATGGCATGTAACAAGGATAATATTTTCCAACATAGGGCGGGCAGCTGAAATTTGAAACTAATATTTCTATCAAAAGCTGAGACCCCTTTCGGTCATGAATGACCATGGGATAGCACCTGCAAAGTTATCCTTCCAGACACAAGTCCGGGCAAGGTTGTTTATGGAAGACCAGCAGTCGCCCCTGCATACCGGCCTTCCCTCTCCACGCCACCAGTGTTATCCAAGGGAAAGGCAAAGGCCGATACAGCTTGGCACCTGTGACGTCGCAACTCATTTCTACAGCTGAGTGAACTGGAGCAACGTGAAATTAAGAGTCTTGCTCAAGAACACAACACGCAGTCCGGTCCGAGATTCGAACTCACAACCTCACGATCGTAAGCTCGACGCTCTAACCACTGAGCCATGCGCCTTCACTATATCATAAGCTCAAGGCCAGAAATTTGTGAGGAAGGGTTCTCCGATTAAGGAATGTTGAGGCGCGTGACCTAGTGGTTGGGCGCTGCACTCATGATCGTAAGGTTGTGGTTTCAATTCCTATGCCGGACGATGTGTTGGGTTCTTCAGAACAACATTTCATTTCACATTGCCCTAGTCCACTCACATAGCAAAAATAAAATGAGCAATCCTGCGACGGACCGGCGTTCCGTCCAGCGAGGCGAGGGTGGAAGATATATGCCACAGAATCCAAGAAACCGACCTTATAAGTCTATGAATCGGGAACGACTTTTATTTATTTAATTTTACTTAACATGAATAATAGTTGTTTCTTTATTAGTCACAAGGCATTGAAACATACAATACAGTACAGTAACCAGATAAACAATGTAGCTTACAATACTCGTAGGATTCAACAAAGCTGTATATATACGAAGGAGGCTGAAAATGTTAAACAATAACCGATGTTTATAATGAAATAAAACACGAAATATTAAAAATATGATAGAACACAGTACTTAAGACATGAAAAATGTTAGTTATCCACATACAAGTGGCAACCCATAGTTAAGTCGAATCAGTGTGACCCACGTTTTTACTTGCTCACCGAACATTTTATGCTTCCTAGAGATCGCTGAAATCATTTGTAAACATGTCTTGAATTGTTTCATCCAAGAAAAAAATCACATCCAGACAAATGTATCTCGCTTGTAAACTTCTCCAATGATTCTCCAATGATGTGTGTTTTAGATCAAACCGTTCCCATCACATTCTAGCCGGTCGAAAAGTTAGAGCATTTTTTGATAGCTGAGAAGCTGCACAAGTCTCAGTATTTTCAAAGTTCACAGTTCATCTTCACCATTCTGTAAACTTTCTAATGAGACCGATCCCAACTTTTTTACCCATTTCCTGCTTTGCTTTTTTTTTGTTTGTTTTTTTCTTTTCTCATTAAGCTGGATGCCAATATCAGTCTGTCTACTCTCGGTCTTCACCATTACAATTAAATGTAAGATTACAGAGAAGTTGAGTCAAAATCTGTCTGCTTTCTTGTATCGAAGACAGGGCAAATCCCTTGATCCTTAGCTTCACTGCAATAGGTGCTACTTGCTGCTGTTGCTTATATTCGTAGCTTTTTCTTTCCCTTAGTTCCTCACTGATATCGTCTGTTGTGGCTGCTCGAGGTAGTCTTTCCTCCCCCGTCAGGATCCATCTGGTCCAAATCCTCGCAAGTAAATAGGGTGGCACTATTTCAAGAGGAGATTTCGACACCGTCCACCTCAGATACGGTACGCAAAATGACCTTCTGTGACATTTTCGGATTGGCGCAGGATGTCTAGATGTTGTTCATTTCTGAAACCGAGATAGAGACGAGTTTTCAAACCATCCTCGGAGCTGGAATCGGTTATATGACTGGTGGTGGAGCAACTGAAACAGCAGTCTTTTAATCCTGTTTATTCTTTTATTCGTTTTGTAACTCAACTAAGCTGAAAGTGTAACAATTGAGTTAACTGTTTTGCACCTTCTGTCTTCTTAGCTTTGGCTCAGGGTTCACAGCGTGACAGCTCATATTCCACCAACCTTTCACAGAAAGCTAGTGTGACGGTTCCACAGAACGCATTTGCCAACTGGTGCCTGGAAATATTCCTAGTTCGGTTTGCACTTGATTCATGAATACAGCTAACAACAGAGATGATTAGTTAGAGAGAGACGTGTTTCATAATCGGTGACCTTCCTTTTTCATCATCGTTATGAAAGAATCTCTAGAAATATCTTAGTTTTAATATATGCCTGTATATTATCAGTAACGGTATCCCTAGACCCCGTTCCCCATGGAGTGAGTGTTGACAATAAATGACCTTCCTAACCAGCTAAACCTGCCCCTTCCACAAGAAGTGAAAAAGCATGCGATTCAGTTTGATCGAATATTCCTGCGTCAAGATATACTGTTCAAGAGCTAGTTCCCTATCGAAGAGGTATAGGTGTTCGCTACTTCCAGCTGACCTTTCGAGGACAGCTTCCTCTTATCGTATTTCTGAGTGAGACTGGCCACCCTACTCGCAGCATGTTTCTAATTCTGCCCTGACAGGTTTCTGCCCTGACATCCGAAACTCGGAGTCTTATTATGGCAACCGAATAATTGTCATATATTATATTACAGATAAATTCCTCTATTTACATAATATTGAGGTCTCTTTCATTCTTTTGTTGTCTTACCATTACTATTAATATATATATATATGTGTGTATGTTCCCCCTCCTCCATCGCTTGACCACCGATGCTGGTGTGTTTAAGGTCCTCGTAACTTAGCAGTTCGGGAAAAAGAGACCGATAGAATAAGTACTGGGCTAATAAAGAATAAGTCCAGGGGTCGATTTGTTTGACTAAAGACGGTGCTCCAGCATGGCCGCAGTCAAATGGCTGAAACAAATTAAAGAGTAAAAGAGTATGTAAAGAGTTTGGTTTAGGTTGGAAAATCACCATATAACTAGTTTAAAACAACAGATTGTGTTTATCACTAGTTAAAACAACACGAAGAGTTTTACGCAATGTATTTTCAGACTACATAATGATGGAAGCCCGTAATGACTTTTGTAGGAACTGTTTATGTAAGTGATTGTGTTGTCTTAAAGCAGGTTCGCACAGGTCTCGGGGCTCGAGGTTAATCTATATCTACTGTGATCTGTCATTTAATACTATAAAACTCAGTGCAATGCTTCTAGGAGTCTAATTACTGCTAAAACGTCCCTGGTAGATAATTTGCAGTGGAAAATATGATTACATATTTTATGGTTTCGGAGGAAAAAGGCATCGTTTTTAAGAGTCTCCCAGTCTGGTGAAAGAATGGAGTGATGATCTCAATATCCTCAGACCTGTAACTATTAAATAATCACTGTGTGTATGGAATGAAGTGACAAAAGATAGTCAATAATTTGTCACAGATTCCATTCAATTGTCTTAAATTGTTACTCAACTGTGACGAGTTGGAAAAAATGCAGAAACTCGAGTTGTGAATAACGGACCATTTATTGCCACCGTCTTTTATCCGGTTACTGCCAATAAATAAGCGTGTAGAAGGAGGAAGGTAAAGAAAGTTGTCAGGGTGTGTGTATGTGTGTGTGTGTCCCTCTGAGACCCACCCTATCCCTGCAGACAGTGAACCAACCCGCTCCCCTCCAACAAGAAAACAAAAGAAAAAAAATAATACAGACAGACAAGAGACTGAATTTGACATCAGGCCGAACATTTGTACTATGACAGAACAGAAAGAAGTTAAAAGGCTAATGGAAGAGTATAAATGGTGCAAAGTTGGTGAGACCAGGTATGCTGTGATTGAAAAGAAGAGAATAGATGAGTTTGTGTTCAGGTGTGAAAGGGAGAATTGGGAGGTGAAAGACACAAGAATGAGCGATGAATTCGTGGAAAATATGGAGGAGTATTTCGGAGTAAGAATGGATATGGAAGGTCTTCGTATTGGGAATGAACATTTAAGTGACGGTGAAAACCAAAGGACAGGTAAGTGATGCTAACGGATGGGGCCTTTAGCATCGCTTTCATATTATTATTTTCATGTAATAATTCATTCTTCATAAATTTAATTGTAATGTTCTATGTCCCCATGTCTTGTGGTGTCCCCTCTGTGTCGCCCCTAGTGAGTAATAAAGAAAAAGTGTGTGTGCGTGTGTGAGTGAGAGACAGACGAACAGACAAGGAGAGAGAGAGAGAGAGACAGAGAGAGGCAAAATGCTGTCTGTGGCTGATAGAAGCTACTGATTTTTTTTTCCTTGGAAATCTTCATTATATCTCAATTTCAAAGCTGAATTAGATTGCCCTAAACCAAAGAAAAATTTGGTTAATCGAGGTTAATCTCTGCTTAAACTGTATTGGAAAGAAATTGTTTTCCAGCGTACTAGAGCAATTTGTTCCCCTTTTGTTTTCTGATTGTGCCCACTTCGGCAGCCTTCTTGTATCCAGGTTTTTTATCCTTTTTTTTATTATTATTTTTCTCTGGACATTGTGCCTCCAGTCTTCTCAATCGTGTTATCACTTTATTATTCGTTTTGTATTTTTTTCACCATTCATAGCGTAACTTCTAGAATCTTCGGAAATATAATTTTGCAGGGATTTTACTCAGATATTTTTTTCCTTTTTGTTAAGTTTACCGGCTTACTAGTTAAAAAAGTTCACATAGGCGTTCTCATTATTCGTCTTGCGTTTTATTGAAGTATAATTAGGCCTTAGTTCTAAATTGGAAATTTAAGCAAGATTATTTAAATGTAGATGGGAGCCTCGCTGCATTCGCATTTTAAAATTTGATTATGAAGCAGTTTTTTTTTTACCTATTAATGCATGGCGTCCAGAAAAATGGACGCAGGAAAAATTGCAATTACCAATTGAGCTTATTTCTGGTGTAGTCTGTTTCTAAACTAGTGCTCTATGAATGAGCTGGTGCTGCGTACAAACAAACCAACTTTACACACGCACGAAACAAGTAATAGTAATTTTTCCTGCATCCATTTTTCTGGACATTATGCATTAGCAAATATGGTATAACATAATTTGATTAAAGTCTACTCCTAAATGGTTGACGTCACATATTGTGGGGAAAATTTTTAGACTGTTATGAAACATACTGAGATTTCACAATAATATTCTGAAATAATTCAAATGAGTTTTACAGATCCAAAAAATCGTATTTCATAGGAACTATTTATGAATTAGTGAAAGTTAGTTTTCTTTGATGAAGCATTAAATCTGTAAAATAACATATTTTGCTCTTACAGTGTGATCTTTAATATAGGAAATTTCGAACACATACATACATAAGGTGAATTTGTGTGAAGAACTATACTTTTAAATCATAAGAATCATCAGTTTATTTATATTTAAATTTATCAGTCTATTTATATTTGATTAAAACATTATTTGTCTGAGAAAATCAGTTAGAACTTACACTCCTTATTTTCAGTTGGACAAGGGGCAGCGGATCGAATTGCGTCAGCAGCATTTGCAGTCATGATTCAGAAAGAGAAACGACCTTCACATCAACAAGGAGAGATACTGAAAAAAGTCTTCGTAAGCCTAGTCAAGCAAATAATACAGTTGTACAGATAAATGCTTGCACTCGTGATTCCGAAAGAGAAACGAACTACACGTCAACAAGGAGAGACACGGAAAAAAGTATTCGTAAGCCTAGTCAAGCAAACAATGCAGTTACACACACAAATAATTCTGAAGATACTACAAAAATGTAAAAAAATAATGCTTCTTTCAAACCACGACTGTTTTATATTTTACTTCGGATCTATCAATTGAAAATGTATATATATATATATAATTGCTTAATTATTTTCACAAACTTGATCCATAAAAATTTGTTCCACCTATTTTTCCCCATAAAAAAAAATCCATCATTATATTTTTTACTATTTCCAATGAAAAATATCTTTCATTATTACATTTCTGAACATTTTATACAATTATAAATGTCACTGAAAAATATTACATTTGGACCTTGAAAAATTGCTTGCTGTCAGTAAATTTTTTATGTCCTTGAATAAGATCGCTGTTAGGCAGTGAAAACAGGACATAGAAGAGGAGAACAACTGCTATAGCAATACTACACGGACTTCATTGTGAATTTCATTGTTATTAAATACCTACATCTGTAAAAACTCGTATTTTATTCAACGATGCCAGAACATGGCAAATACTAGCATCAAAACATTTATCACCTTGACAAGCATTAATAAAATTTGTCTTTGTTATTTCATAATTATATTTTGTTTGCCATATAATGTATCCTGATATATATCCTGCCATATAATGTATCCCTTTGTCTGTCCTTGTTGTCTGTCTCCTCTATGTTTAGCCTCCTGTAGGCAATAAAGAAATAAGGCGGCGAGCTGGCAGAAACATTAGCACGCTGGGCAAAATGCGTAGCCGTATTTTCGTCTGCCGTTACGTTCTGAGTTCAAATTCCGCCGAGGTCGACTTTGCCCTTCATCCTTTCGGGGTCAATTAAATAAGTACCAGTTACGCACTGGGGTCGATATAATCGACTTAATCCGTGTGTCTGTCCTTGTTTGTCCCCTCTGTGTTTAGCTCCTTGTGGGTAGTAAAGAAATAGGTATTTCGTCTGCCGCTACGTTCTGAGTTCAAATTCCGCCGAGGTCGACTTTGCCTTTCATCCTTTCGGGGTCGATAAATTATGTATCAATTGCATACTGGGATCGATCTAATCGACTGGTCCACTCCCCACAAAAAAATTTCGGGCCTTGTGCCTAGAGTAGAAAAGCATATTATGTATCCTGATGTTCAGGGATGGTTAGCATTCCATTCGGTCATTATCTTAGCACCTACATTGTTATTTATGTGAAATCGCCTGGCTTTGAGGTCAGGATATTCGGTTCATGATCGAAAATCGGCGATGCGTTGTGTCCTTGAGCAAGACACTTTATTTCACGTTGGTCCAGTCCACTCAGATGGCAAAAATAAGTCATACCTGTATTTCAGAGGGTCAGCCTTGTCACATTCTGTGTCACGCTGAATCTCCCTAAGTACTACGTTAAGGTAATGCATGTCTGTGGAGTACTCAGCCACCTACACATTAATTTCACGAGCAGGCTGTTCCGTTGATCGGATCAACTGGAACACTCATTTATTGTTAAACCTTATTTTAGAATGCACTGAAGCAAAAGCAAAATTCGAAAGAAACTGAGTGACGAAAGTAAACTTATAAAACAAAGGAAACTAAAATACGGTTTTCTTTATTATTATTATTAAGATCATGAATGATGCTGCATCCACAGGTACCCATGTTTATTGTACCTGCAGGTAATGTATTAAGCGTTTTAGATGATACCCCTTTAAAATTACAAGTTTCACCTGTAAATTCTATAGAAAACGCTTGTTCCGAGTGTCGAGATGGTGTTGTGCTTGTGAATTTAATGTTGGTGGAGAATGACTATGTCTTCCTAAGACTACGCGTCAAAATGATTAACAACACGCACGAACAATTAACAGAAGCTTTATTTACTGCACATGGCTATATGGTAAGAAGTTTGCTTCCCAACCACATGGTTCCGGGTTCAGTCCCACTACTGGCACATTGGGGAATTATCTTCCACTAGAGCTTTGGCCCGACCAAAGTTTTGTGAGTGGATTTGGTAGACGGAAACTGGAAGAAGCTTATTATATATATATATATAATGTATCTTATCTAAATTAACTATGATTTAACCATCCTCTCACACCGTCCGCGATGAAGGGATATAAATATCCTGGAAACAGCTGTCAGACCTTCTGTCTATAAATGTTCTAAAATCTACACAGTCTTGGGTTTTTTATCGCATTACGAAAAAAGATTTATATATATATATATATTCGCCATGATTGATCGCTAGCCACTAAACTTTTTTTCTCTCTCTCTCTCTCTCTCTCTGCTTATTTCTGTGTTCCTTTCTGTTGGAGAGCGTAGGCTCGAAACATAAATGACTTTCTCACTTCCCGAGCGTTAAACTAATACATGTTTGTTGTTTACACACCCGTCTTCGTCTTTTGTTTTGTTTTGTTTTTTGTAAATTCCAACTCTGTGTGTGTGTGCCATCGTTTGACAACCGATGCCGGTATGTTTATGTCCCCGTAACTTAGCGTTTCCGCAAAAGAAACAGATAGAATAAGTACTAGGCTTACAAAGAATAAGTCCTGTGTCGATTTCTTCGACTAACATCCTTTAAGGCAGTGCTCCAGCATGAACGCAGTCAAATGACTGAAACAAATAAAAGAATAGTGTTTTCTGTATTGGTCTTTGGATGAAAAATAACAGCGACATTTACACTTTGGAAGAGACATATTACTGGAATCTACGACAAACTGTATATCATTCTGCAGCTGCGCTATATTCATGAGAAAATCTGTCTTCTAAGCTGCAATGCGGCTAAAGCAGCTACCTCAAAAAAGCCTTTATATAGGGCTTAGGAGAATGTTCTAGAAGGTCGAGTTGAATCTCCTGATAGCTTCACACTGATTGGTCGGTTAATCAACCGATCACATGAAATGACAGTGATCTCACCGTGGTATCTGCTCAGCTATTCAGCGATTCGGTTTCGAATCTACGACAAGTAGCCTCTTCCCAGCTCTTTTGTATGGGCTGTTAAAGAACGGAACTAAATTCATATAAAAAGAGAAAGCTCGACAGAAATATAAAGAAAAAGAAAAATACACATTGAATACTGAAAAAAAAAAATGACTGAAAAGAATGCTCATGCAACAATAAAAAAAAACTCATAGAAAATACAAAGTTCTGCAGTTCTTTTTCTTTTTGTTTGAGAATTATAAAAGAAAAACTGTTTTTGTTGTGAGTATTTTGTGTTAATAAAAGTATGTGGATGGAAGCACTCCGTCGGTTACGACGACGAGGGTTCCGGTTGATCCGAATCAACGGAACAGCCTGCTCGTGAAATTAACGTGTAAGTGGCTGAGCACTCCACAGACACGTGTACCCTTAACGTAGTTCTCGGGGATATTCAGCGTGACACAGAGAGTGACAAGGCCGGCCCTTTGAAATACAGGTACAACAGAAACAGGAAGTAACAGTGAGAGAAAGTTGTGGTGAAAGAGTACAGCAGGGATCACCACCATCCCCTGCCGGAGCCTCGTGGAGCTTTAGGTGTTTTCGCTCAATAAACACTCCCAACGCCCGGTCTGGGAATCGAAATCGCGATCCTATGACCGTGAGTCCGCTGCCCTAACCACTGGGCCATTGCGCCTCCACAATAAAAGTATGTGCGAGTGTATCCAACCGACTAATGCCCTCGTTTTCCACTCCTAGTTACTCTGTCGTTAAGAGATGCACTGTTGTTAGATAATGTTATGTTTATGCGTAGATTGAGCAGGTATAGTAGAAGAGAAAGTGGAGTGTTGTGATAGAAGAATAGATTAGGCGAAAGCCTGTTTAAGTTGATCACCACTAACAGTTTGCTGTCTTCCCTGAATGTCCAAAACCATATAATAGCTTTTTAACATACAATACGGGCGGGAATAAACTCTCGGAAAGGATGCTTGACTGCATTGTTGCGTACAAAAATGTGTTCAGGTGTCGATGTCATGTAATTTCGCAGCCGATGAATATAATTTGTAGCATCATGATGTTGAGTAGCTGTAGTCATTTGACCAAGCAATGTAAATGGAGAACCATTCAATAAGTCTGCCGGGAAGTAACCAAGGTCCTCCTTAACAACGGAACGTAAACTTAATAATGCAATCGGCAGGACGTCTAACCATTGATCTGAATCAGAATATGCTCACAAATCTGCTTTAAGCTGTCGATGAAAGCGTTCTATCATTCTGTTAAATATGGGGCAACAAGCTGTAGTACAAATTTGGCGCGTACCTAACAGGTTAGATAGGTCGGCAAAATGATTGGATTTAAACTGACGACCCTGACGTTATTCCAAAACATGAAATCTGCTCAGCCTTAAGTGTCTTTGCAACTGTAAGGGATGAAATGTCCTTAGTCGGTATGGCTTCAGATCATCTGGGAAAATTATTTATATAGGTCAAAAGAAACATTTTATCCTGAATTAGTGAAAGAGGACCCACAATATCTACGTGGATATGCTTGAATCGAGCATCAGAACTAGCGAAAGTGGAAAAAACGGTTCGTCTATGACTGTTTGGGACGTACAGTACAGAAAATCCAATAGAAACATTACATCATATAAACGAATCACTAGAATGTTGTAGTAATTGACGAAGATCTAGAGATGTTTCTGAGGTACGAGTTGTAACAACTCTTCATTAGCCTTTTGACCCAAAGCAATTTTTTTGTAGGCCAATAGTATCGGTGGCATCCGAAGCATTGATATAGAATCGGGATAAGGTGTCTATTGCAAAATTATCAGCATCCGTGTTGTAACGAATATCCACAGTGAAGTGCGAAATAAAACCAAGGTCTCTAATATCTCTAGGAGAGTATTTATCAGAATTAGCATGCAATGTATACGTCAACGGCTTATAATCAGTATAAATGGAAAAATGTCATTCTTCTAAGAAATGTCGAAAATACCTAACAGATAAATAAGCAGCGAAAATTCTCTTCCAAAAGTGTTGAACCTCGTTTCTGCAGGTTTGAAGCGCTAGGAGGAAAAAAAGGAAGGGGTTGCGAAGTATCTTGAAGAAATTATTGCAATGTCCCACCGATTCCAACATCAGATGCATCAACTGTCAATAATAGAGGAGCTTCAGGTACCGGATGGGCTAATAGTGTAATTTTAGCGAACTTTTCTTCGATATCATTAAGAGATTGCAATTCTGCCGCATTTAGAGAAATAGCCTCGAGTTTGTTTGCTTGTTTGTTTACGATTTCATAGCAACTCAGTTAGTGGAAATATGGTTTCCGTACAGTGCTGAATAAATCCTCTGTAGAAATTAATGAGGCCGAGAAATTCTCATAACTTCCTTAGCAATGACATAACAGAGATATTTGTATTGACATCGACATTTTTCTCTAATGGACGAATTCCATTTTTATTAAATAATATGTTCAAAAATGTAATAGAAGAGAGACCAAAAAAAAGACATTTGCAAGGGTTAATTATCACGTCGAACTGTGACAATCTAGTAAAAAGTTGTTCTAAATGCTGTTCATGCTGCTCTTCCGTAAGACCAGCAATCAACAAGTCGTCGATATAGGCAAAACAAAGTCTGAGCCACAAATGACTTCGTCAATCTTTCCCTTGTGAGATAAACTCACGGAACGAAATAATTGGACAAAACTTTATCGCATGATTTCGAAATTTGATCAGAATGATCTTAGTTTCTTGTCAGACGCCTCTACCACTAGTCAGGGTTAAAGACATAGCCTGCCTCATAATAGTTCATTTCTAGCAATCACCGGTGTTATTTTGCATCTTCGTTTATTAATTCGTTTTTGGCTTTTAATTGCTAACGAGCCACCTATATTATAATGTATTTAATATATCTTAATATATTAACATATCATTATAATATCTTATTGTATTGATAATATAAACTTTAACCGTTTTGAATTTTAGCGGTTGCTTATCAACGGTTTTTTTTCTTTTCGTGAATTATTATGAGGCAGGCTATCTCTTTAACCCTGAGTAGTGGTAGAGGCCTTTGACGAGAAACAAGATTATTCTGATCAAATTTTGAAATCAAGTGATAAGGCTTTGTCCAACTAATTCAGTCTGTGAGTTTATCTTACAAAGGAAAGAGCGTTTAGCTTGTTGTGCCCGAATCACGTAAATATCATGAGGTTGGCGTTTAAGTGGCTTTCCGAGATAAATGTTGACTTTCATTTCTAGGAATCGCTGATGCTATTTACCACCCTCATTTATTAATTCCTTTTTGGTTTTTAATTGCTAACGAACCACCTATATTATAACGCATTTAATATATCTTAATATATTAACATATCATTGTAATATCTTATTGTATATATATATATATATATATACATATATATATATATAATATAAATTAGAGATAAAACCACTATTATGCAAATCAACCAGTGATAGACAGAAACCAATACATAAATAACGAAATTTGATTTAATACTAAATTGAATTTTTCCCTGTAAGTTTGGAGTTATACTCCCTAATATTATTATTATTATTATTATTATTATTATTATTATTATATTATTATTATTATTATTATATTATATATATATATAGTAGTCCCCGGTATTCGCGGGGGTTACGTTCCTAGAGCACCCGCAAATATTGAACGTGGTCCATAAAAATGCCTATAAATGTCAAAATATGACATAAAATATTTTATATATATATATATATATAATATTTAATAATAATTTAATAAATAGTAAAGTAAAATACGGTTACTCACCAATAATGAATGATATTGATTTAAGACGATGATGATGAAAATAATGAAGGTAATGCCTGCACAGCAATGAAGATTTAGAGCTCTTCGGGTGTTTTAGAGGATGTCGTATCTATCTGCAATGCCTTCTTGGTGGGCTCGAGGAACATTGTGATGGAAAATTGCTGTCGTTGTTTCTTCATCGTGGTGAGGAGAGTTTTATATGCCTGCATGGTATATTTAAATTGGTATATTTAAATTGGAGAGACCGAACCATATAGGGATCCTATGTTACCACCTTCCCTTGCAATTCCTTTGCTGTCCTTAAAAGGTCGGACAGACGTTTGATTGTCAGGCCCACCTCATCCTCTTCTTCCTTTGGATCTGGCGCTTCTTCCTCCTCTTCGCTGGCAGACATAGTTAACTCCAACAAATCTTCGTCTGTCGGGGTTTCAGAGTGGGCATCGATGAGATTGTTGACCTCATCTTGCGTGATGTCAAAACCTCTGCCTCCAAGTGCATCTGCCAGTTTCACCGCATTGTTGACAGCCTCGTTCTTAATATCTTCAGGTGAGAAGCTCTCGTAGTTCTGGACACACCTTCCAGCATGCGATGAGGGTTTCTTTTCTCATGTCTTTAAGAGCAGCGTGGATGACTAATAGGCACGTTGCGATCGTGAGGTTACGCCAGTATTCCTTTAATTTGAATTTCTCGTCCGAATCCATTGCGTCCACAAGGTGTTGAATAGAGTTCCGAGTTAGCCGGGAGAAACTCGATTTGACTCCCTAGTGACTCAAATCCAAAGAGTTACTACCATGATTATACATAACAAGCAACTCCTTGAATTCCATGCATACGTTTTGGAGGTATTCCTTGGTTTGAGGGCTAAAACATTGGAGAAACTAATTCAAAGTTAGACTTTTGGTAATCCAGACCTTGGGGTTGTGCATCGAGTGGACAGGCAGCAGGTTTTTATTCTTATTTTTGAAGGCCCTCGGTTTCGTGGACTTTCCATACATAACTAGCGTCACTCAGTCCTTCTGGGCTCTGGCTTCGTCCATCATGATGTACGTTCTACAAGGCATCTTCCAGAACAAGCCAGTCTCGTCCATATTGAAAACCTGTCCCGGCTTGTATCCCTTGTCCTCGATGTCTGCCTGAAGGTCTCAAAGTACTTCTCAGCGGCTTCTTTGTCGGCTGATACTGTCTCTCTATGCAGGGAAACACTTTATTTTAAACCGTTTCTGGAAACGGTCAAACCATCCCTAGCTGACTTGAAAATCTTTGGGCTCCGGTGTTGTCAATGGTCTAGGTTGTGGTTCTTCAATGCCTTCTGCTCCGTCTCCTCTGTCGAACTGCTGGTATAATTTCAGTGCTTTCTCGCGGATGATGTCACCACTCAAGGGAATGTTTTTCTTCTTGCGGTTACTGATCCACAATGCCAAGGCAGAGTCCATCCTGACCAAGTGCTTATTTCTCACTGTCGTTATCTTTTTGGCACTTTCACAGAAACTTATTGCTACGGTAGACATGATCGCCACCTCGTTTTCTGTATGTCGCGTATGTAGTGCTTTCGTTGGCATCGTAACAGTGAACTGCTGCAGCATAACTTTTACTTTCCTGGAGCATATCCAGCAATAGTACCTTCTCATGGAACGTCATAACCTTTTACTAGTGCTTAGGTTCGCTGCCAGAAGCCTTAGGTGTAGGGCGTTTGGTTGGCATCTTTGGGCTTTAATAACATGCTGCGAAAAACAACATTCAACAAAATACTCGAGGCAATTACTGGATGCAGTTTTTCCCAAAAAATCTTCCTAGCGTCTAATATGCGCATACCATAATGGGAGATTGAGCAGAGAGTGAAAATAAGGATGGTTTGGAAAAATTTAGTTAGTATTAACGCTAGATACAGTAATCTATACTGTAATAATAATAAGACAGAAAGAGAGAGAGAGGGAGAGAGAGAGAGAGAGGGAGAGAGAGAGAGAGAGAGGAGAGAGATTGCTACGAATGAATTTTTTAAAATTCGCGGACGATATTTACGATTCCGCGAATATGCGGTAGTTTCCGCGAACAATTCTTCGTTTCGCAAATAACCTGGACCGCGAATAAGCGGGGGCACACTGTATATATACACACATACATATACATATATATATTATATATATATATATATATTATATATATATATATATATATATATAATATGTGTGTGTGGTGTGTGTTGGTGTGTTTGTGTGGTGTATGTGTGTGTATATATATATATATGTATATATATATATATATATAATAGTGTGTGGTGTATATATATGTGTATATATATATATATATGTATATATATAATATTATATATATATATATATATATATATATATATGTATATATATATATATGTATATATATATATATATATGTTATATATATATATAATATATATATATATATATATATATATATATATATATATATATATATATCTCTTATTATAAAAGGCAGATTTTATCTGCCTCCCTTTGGGAGTTATACAAATCTACAATATGGATTTCTTCAATTACAATTTACCTCGCATTTTAAGAGTACAATGCATCGCGTCATGCCAGGTCCAGTTTTTAAAATTTAAACTCCAATTAAGCAAATTTACAGAAAAACTCACATTCTGGTGTGTGTGTCAAATGCTTTTCTTAGTCTGGTTTACACCACACGCAAACGCACCACACAGTGGGCAACGAATAAAATGAAACTAATTCACTTACTGTAGTGAGTGATTCTTTCACTCTGCCCTCCCTTCTTCTTTCCACACATACACACGCAAATATATAAATAAAATTGTAAGCTAACGTGCGTGTGTGTGAGTCTGTGTGTGTGTTGTGCGCTGCGCGTTGTGTGTGTGTGTGACGGTGCGTGTGTGTGTGTGTGTGCGTGAGTGTGTGACAGGAAAGTTTTTTTAGACGAATATAACACCTATATCCAAGTAGCAGAAAGATAAGACAGTAAGGTGTGATTTGAGGGAGATTTGGCTGCTATTTCTACCATGTCTAGCTGCCATGTAGGGGTCTCCCTCATAGGCTCATACATACATATATACATAGATAAGACAGTAGGGTGTGATTTGGGGGAAATTTTGCTGCTATTTCTACCAGGTCTAGCTACCATGTAGAGGTCCCCCTCAATTCTTTTATTCTTCTGCTTTTTCCAGCCATTGCTCTGTGGCCATGCTGGGGCAATGCCTTGAAGAATTGTAGTTTAATGAATCAACTCCAGTTTTATTTTTGTAAGCATTGTACTTATTCTGTTTCCTTTGTCAAACCACTAGGTGACAGGGTGTAAACAAACCAACATTCGTTTCAAGCAGTGGTGGAGGACAATCACAAGCACAGACACGCACACACACACACATACATGCATACACATATACACACATACATACATACATACATATATATATATGTGTGTATATTATATTGCATGCAGCGTGGAAGGTGTTTGTAAGCCATTAAGAAACACACAAAAACCGTTACATTCACTTCAACATTTAAATTTAATTTGCCAAAATATTTTCGTCGCTTTGAGACCGCGACCTGTTCACTGACAAAAATATCGTGCTAACAGGTCGCGGTCTCAAAGCGACGAAAATATTTTGACAAATTTAATTTAAATGTTGAAGTGAATCTAACGGTTTTGTGTGTTTCTTAAATGGCTTATAAACACCTTCAACGCTGCAACTGTTTTCGTTCCAGCACACGATCTCAGATCAAGTCACTTGCTATGCAAGTACATCTCTGTAACTATATATATATTTATATATATATATATATATATGTATATTGGTAAAAACAGTAAGATAACAAAAGAAAGAAAGAGACCTCAATATTATGTAAATAGAGGAAATCTTTATATATAAAAGTGAGGTTGTGTGTCTGTCTCCTACGATTTAGATTCCTAACTACTCCCACATTTTGCGGTGCAGTTTAACCAAAACCGGGTATCTTATAGTCGTGATTCATATCGAGACCGTCTGGGTATTAGCGCGCGTCTACGATGAGTCTACGATTTAAAAAAAAATTTACCATCAATTTTTCCCATTTTTAATCCATTTTGACATATATAAGGGAAGTAACTCTCTAAAATTTATTATTAAATCTCAGAACGTAAAAAGCTACAGTAACACCCCTCCCCCTTGTGGTTAGCCATATTGAGATGGCTATTATACTTTACATCTCTAAAATGCTTATAATTATTTCCCTTACAAACCCGAGCAACGCCGGGCGATACTGCTAGTCTTATTATAAAAGGCAGATTTTATCTGCCTCCCTTTGGGAGTTATACAAATCTACAATATAGGATTTCTTCAATTACAATTTACCTGGCATTTTTGAGAGTACAATGCATCGCGTCATGCCAGGTCCAGTTTTTAAAATTTAAACTCCAATTAAGCAAAATTTACAGAAAAACTCACATTCTGGTGTGTGTGTCAAATGCTTTTCTTAGTCTGGTTTACACCACACGCCAACGCACACACACAGTGGGCAACGAATAAAATGAAAGTAAATAGCGACAGAGTGATTTGAGGAAGACTAAAGTGAAAGTATTCTGTCTATGACGCTGATAGATATGAGTAAAATGTATGGGAAGCTAAGAGCTAAGAGTGAGTGAAAATGTTTGGAAGAGAGTAATTAGTAATAAAGTAAACATACACTCATACATACATACATACATACATACATACATACATACATACATACATACATACATACATACATACACACACACATACATACACACACACATACATACATACACACATACATACATACATACATATACATACATACATACACACACACACATACACACACACACACAGTATTGAAGCTTGAGAACAATCAGATACATTTGCAACACATCTGTTGAAAATATTATTGTTCACACACATACATATACATATATACATACAGACAGACAGACAGATAGACACACACACACACACACACACACACACACACATGATCCAGCATGGCCACAACCTCAAGGCTGAAACATATAAAAGAATAACAGAATATAAATGTGTGCAAAGTACAAGAAATATTAATGCAGTATATGGGGATTGGACAATAAGCGTAAGGCAGTGTCAATGGTGGTTCCAGAAATCCGAGCCATAAACTACAGCCTAGAAGACGAGCCTCATCCTGAAAGATCTGTAGAACTCGACAAGGACATCCTGAAACCCTGGTGGAACAAAATATCATTGTAACCGTTGAGGAACTAGCAGAGAAGCTTGGATTTGGTCATTCAACCATTCATTGACACCTGTGTGCTATCGGAAAAGTCAGCAAATTGGGTCAATGGGTTCCTCACGAACTTTCCGAGTCTAATTGCATGCAGAGAGTGAATGTATGCTTTTCTTTGCTGTCATATCTCACCACTACTGCGCTATGTTATCTATATATATAAAACTGTAGTTGTGTGAGTGTCTGTCCCCTTCGATTTAGATTCCTAACTACTCCCACATTTTGCGGTACAGTTTAACCAAATTCGGGTAGCTTATAGTCGTGATTCATATCGAGCCCGTCTGAATATTAGCGCGCGTCTACGATGAGTCTACGATTTAAAAATAATTTAACATCATTTTTATATCCCATTTTAATGCATAATTTTTCGTGTGTCGATGGCGGCGGAGTTGGCGTCCACGCTCACACCTGCACCTGTGGGGAAGGGAGTGTAAGGAAATCAACGTCGTATGCGTTGTCAAGGAGACCAGTGTTCTTTTAGAACAACGACTCATGGCTTCAAGACACCCAAACAGAAATGGCTAAGAAAGCGTCTGCAGAAAAATCACATTCTGGTGTGTATGTCAAATGTTTTTCTTAATGTGGTTTACACCACACGCAAACGCACACACACACAAAGGGAGCGAATTGTTTCACTGACGCTATCACCCTTCTCCTCCTTTGTCTTTGCAAGTTTGCAGCTATTAAGTGAAAACAGTGAATCCGACAGCGATTAAGAAAATGAATTGGTACTGAATGGAGTGAAAATTTAAAAACTGTTTCTTTCGGTGATTTTTCTGAAGAAAACTGCACCAAGCCACAGACTTTCCCAGAAGAGTAAAGCCTTAGACTATTTCTATTTACTTTTTCGAATGAGCCATTTGAAATCATTACGGCAGAATCGAAACGTTACGCTAAACGTAAACAAAACGAAAGAAACGATAGTTTGTTATTTCCCACAACCTTAAATGAAATTAAGGCCTATT
>NC_043003.1:52332289-52364789 GCF_006345805.1 Octopus sinensis | reverse complement strand
CTAAACCTTTTAGAAACACCAACCAAAGAACACTTTTGGAGTCACAGATGAATGTAATTCTACATATAGCCTAAAAACACATTTTGTTGTCAACCGAAATGTATGCATTTTCATTTTAAGAAAATATTATTTCAATTTATGAAATTTTAAAATGTCGTTCTTACATTTCTTAATGCAAAATGTATGTGAAAAAGGAAAAGTAATATGTTATAAACTTCAAGTGAAAAGAAAATGTATTTCAGTCGAATATCTTACGATAACATTTCATTTGAATTAAAAAGAAAAATCTTATTGCAAATAGCGGACAGTAGTATCAAGGATTCTTTTTTATGTAAAAGAAATTTCAAAGATAGAAAATATGTGGCTAAAATCCTATGCACAGAATTCAGAAAATCAGAATAACAAATTCAGTGCAATTAATTCTGCATTTACCACACCGTTGCAGGAGTTCCATCTGTTGCAACATTGATAAGTTTATTCAGTGGAACAGCAGCATTTGTTAAGGCTCAGTCAAGCACACGTTTTTTATATCAACACCATGAGTCGATTCTTTTAATTCAACCAAACCCAACATCTCTTCTCTTACCTCAGAAGGGACATAACGAACAAATACCGCCAGTTGTTAATTGTTTTGTATGTAAGTTTGTTATGGCGAGAATCATGACACCCCTGTTAGAATGGACTAGCCGAACTCGTATAAGTAGTTGTGTGTTTGACTGCAGGCAATGAACGAAAATTCACCAAGTTCAAATCGGTGATTAGAGGGAAATTGCCGGCTGAGGAATATACAGAAAACACAAAATGTATATTAATGGACAAGGAAAGATTTGCGAAATTAAAGGAGTGGTTCGGAGCAAACATAGACCCATAGTGAATTATGGCGATTTGAAACTGGTAAAACGTAAGCGAGCTTTTTAATATTTTGGGAAAGACTACACACATGGTTCTACAAAAGAAAACAAAAGATATAAAAACTTTAATAAAAACAGTTAAATAGTACTGTTCGAGAGTGGAGTTCGAGTAGCCATCGCACCTTCATTAATTATAATCCATTTTCATTCATCCGTTTCATTTTTTTGTCCCCATTTGTATTGTTCTGTCTGTTCTTGTGCCGTCCCCACTGCGTTCGGGCCTTTGTGCCTAATAGAAAATCAGAGAAGAGATGAGAAATCGCAGTAAGTCGAAAGGTGTCGTTCGTGTGTTCGTGGAGTCGCAGGAAATTGTTGAAAAGTTGTTATTGTTCGTTGCGAGTTGTTTTAGATTGGTTACAGTCGTTGGCAGAGTATTTGGGAATACATCAAGTGGAGACAGTTGGTGTCTACCCTGTTCCGTGGTATTATATATCACACTATTATTAGTGCACGACACTAAGGTGACATATACAGTAATCCCGTTGCAAAAGTAGGGACGAGGATGTCCACTTATAGAAGTGGTGACGAGTGATTCGAAGTTTACGTTGGTCATTAACAGTTTTTTATGATAGTAAAAATTCGTTAATTATTGAAGACCTATTAGCTGACATATTACAGTTGCAAAATCAACAGCAACAGCAGCAACAGGAGTTGTACCAACAACTACAAGAGTGCAAGTGTTGGACAGACGATGAAAAGGTGAGACTACTGTTACGGAAACTGGGGCCTTCAGAACATGAAGAATACTGCAATTTTATCTTGCCTAAAAAAAAACAGATGAAATTTGTTTCGAGGAAACAATTGAATTGTTATCCAAAATGTTCAGCAATAAGAGTTCCCTGCATAACACTCGCTGGGAGTGTTTGAACCTAGAAAAGAAGAGGAGGAAAATTTTGTCTGTTATGCCGAAATCGTAAATAAAATGTGCGAAAAATCTAAACTGATGGAATAATCTCCTGACATTTAAATGCCTCATCTTTGTGCAAGATTTGACAGCAAACAAAGATGCAGAAATGCGTGCACGGGTTCTTACAAAACTAGAACAGAAGGGCCAGAATTTAACCCTGCAGGCAGTAGCAGAGAAATGTCAAAGAATTATCAACTTGCGATTGGACGTAAAGAAAATTGAAGAAAAAATATCCCTCAAGTACAGACATGTCGATCAGGATTAAATAAAAAAAAGAATGTTACGACCTAATACATGTCATGGATGTGGAGGTTTGCATTTCAAGAAAGACTGTCGATTTAAAACTCGGAAATGTTTTAGTTGCCGAGAAATAGGACATAAAGGTTCGCACTGCATAGCGAAGTAAAAGAGGTCGGAAAAAATTGTTCTAAAAAGGTTTGCTCAACGGAAAGTCGTGATGACACCCAAAAGAGAAAGTGTGTGTATATAAAAATAAACGACGCGAACATGAAACTACAACTAGACACAGAAGCGACTTTACAATTATCGATACCGACAAGTGGAAAAAAATTTGGAAACCTACATTAAAGAAAACATCGAAAAGTGCGCGAGGCATCACAGGTGAAAGATTACACTTCTAAGGCGAAACAGTAAGCGACTTTACATTTCGTGATAAAACTTGCAAAGCAAAAGTGTTTGTGTTTTAAAATGCAACAAACTTGTTCGGCACTGACTGGATAGAGTTGTTTGATTTATGGGGCCTCCCCATAAATCTCTTCTGTAAAAACATAAATAATTGTTCTTCCAGTAACAATAACGTGTCAGATGAATTCAGGAAAAACATTTTTTAATGCTTTTCCTGGAGTGTTGTCGGATAAATTAGGTTTGTGTACTAAGACAGAAGCATGTTTCGAAATTAAGGAAAACGCAATACCAGTGTTCAAACCAAAAAGAACGATATTGTTTGCTGCGATAAAACATGTCGGTGAAGAATTCGAGAGATTAGAGAAAATTGGAGTCATCCAAAAAGTGGAATATGCAAAATGGGCAGCTCCAATGGTGTGTATTAAAAACGAATAACAAAATCACTGGCTTGAATGAATGTCTGAAAACGTGTCACTATTTGCTACCTACGCCGGAGGATATTTTTGCGAAGTTAAACGGGGGCAAGATATTTTCGAAACTGGATCTCTCCGATGCGTACCTACAAATTAGAGTAGATGAGGAATGCTCAAAATATCAAACGATGAAAACAAATGAAGAACTATATAAATATAAAAGATTACCATTTGGTCTAAAGGTCCCACTTGCAATTTTTCAACAGGTTATGGATGCAATGTTAACAGACTGATGATATATTAATTAAAAAATGAATCTCGTGATCAGCATGTCGAGCACGTAAAATGCGTTTTTGAAAAAATAAGAGATTACGGTTTCACTCTGAGTAAGGAAAAATGTGAATTTTTCTTAACTAAAATTAAGTATTTAGGACAGATTATCGACAGGAATGAACGACAACCGGACCCGTCGAGGTAAGACGCAATCAAAAATATGCCTACTCCGATTAATATAACGACCTTACAAGTTTTACTAAGTCTACCGAATTATTATCAAAATTATATATAAATTATGAATGAATTGAGAGCTCCACTAAATAATTTGCTAAAAAAGGATGTGAAATGGAATTAGTCAAATAATTGTCAAGAGCCGTTTGACGATATTAAAAACATATTAATATCGGATTTGTCGCAGGCTCATTTCGATTCTGCGGCGGAGATTGTTGTAGCTTCTGACGCTTCTGAATACGACATAGGAGCAGTAATGCCACACAAATATAAAGACAGTAATATGAAGGCGATGGTTCATGCCTCACGTTCTCAGATAGCGGCAGAGAAAAACTATAGTTAAATTGAAAAAGAAGATCTAGCGGTCATTTTTGCCGTGAAGAAATTTCACATATTTTTGCACGGTAGAAGTCTTCGGTTACAAACTGACCACCGACCATTATTATCAATTTTGGGGTAAAAAAAAAGGAATTCTTACGCATACTGCAAATAGGTTACAACACTGGGGTATTATAATGTTGAATTAGGACTTTGATATGGAGTATATACCATCCAAGAGGTTAGGCCATGCGGATTGTTTATCAAGGGTAATTCCAAAAAATACGGAACTATTCGAAGATACCGTGATTGCTGCGTTGCGAGCGGAAAATGAAATAGAAATATTTTGTGCAATGTCATTAAGAAGCTGTCAGTAACTGTTCACGATATAAAATTAAAATCGGGGAATGACAAATTCATTACAAAGATGAAAGAAACGTTGAAGGCAAAAGAAAATAATATACGTAACTCAAATGCGAAACATTTTTTCTCTGTATGATAATGTGTTGATGTACACACAAAGAGTTGTGGTGCTAGACGCAGTGCAAGAGCGTGTATTAAGTGAATTTCATATGGGACACCCAGGGATTTCAAGACTGAAATCAGTAATGAGGAGTTACGTGTATTGGCCTTCTATGGACCGTGATATTGAACAATTGGTGAAATCCTGCAGAGGTTGTGCTCTCGTAGCAAAGTCACCACCGGTGAAATTCTAATCGTGACCTAAGACAGACAGTCCGTGGTCCAGGCTACATATGAATTTTCTGAACCGGTAAGCGGCGCGTATTATCTGATCATAGTAGACAGTAATACCAAAGTGGCTGGAGATATGTAAATGCAGTCAACCAACCTCGAAGGTAGCAATAAGGTTCCTTCACGAACTTTTTGCTCCGGACACCATAGTATCGGATAACGGAACGCAGTTTTTCGGGGTATGAATTTTAAAATTTCTGTGAGAGATAGGCAATCAATCACATTTCTATTCCGCTGTAATAGCCAAGATCAAATGAGCAAGCAGAATGCTACGTAGACACACTTAAGCGAGCACTAAAAAAAATCAGGAAATGAATTAGGCAATGATGCAGCGCTAATTCAATTCTTAAAGGTTTACAGGGTAACACCTAATTCGAACACCGGTTCAGGCAAATCGCCCGCATAGCTTATGTTTGCCCGGAAGATAAAATAAATTTTTGATAAATTAAACCCAAGAAACACAACAAAGTACTTTAATGTGGGAAATAAAGTTCACTTCAAAATAGATAACAATGGAAAACAAGGTTAAGAGAACGGTATAGTGACGAAGAGAATAGGCAGTATGATGTACATAATAAAAGGTCAAATAGGAGATCACAAACGACATTTGAACCAGTTGAATACTAGACATATCGAAGAAAGAGAAGAAATGCCGATGGAAGTTTGATATGACTTGTTCGATATTCCAACGCCAACGCCAAAAGAGGTTGACCCTAGGTTGATCAGCAATAGAAAACGTAAACAAACAGAACGACTAGAAATAGTCCCTAAGCAGAAGAAGAATTAAAACTTCTAAGGAAATTAAAATCTAAGAAAAAGAGAGAGGGGATGATGAAAAAATAGACTACAATTAAACAAACAAGTTGCACTTCCTACAGAAGTCAAATCTCAAAAGGGAGATGTTATGGCGAGATCATGACACCCCCTGTGAGAATGGACTAGCCGAACTCGTATAAGTAGTAGCGTGTGTGACTGAGAGCGAGAAATGAGAAATCGCAGGAGGTCGAAAGGTGTCGTTCGTGAGCTCGTGGAGTCGCAGGAAATTGTTGAAAAGTTGTTATAGTTCGTTGAGAGTTGTATTTGAATTGGTTACAGTTGTTGGCAGAGTATTTGGGAATACAGCGAGCGGAGACAGCTGGTGTCTACCGCGTTCCGTGGTATTGTATATCACACTGTTATTAGTGATACTGTATATCATATTGTTATTAGTGCACGACACTAAGGTGACATATACTGAAATCATGTTATAAAACAGTTGATTCATCAATCGTTGAAGTAAAAGAAAATCAGTTTACATGTTAACTGCAATATCAGCGCTGATCTAAAATATTTGCCTATCTGTAGTATGACGTGAAATTTGTGTTTGTGCTATATGTCGCTGAGATTTTGCATTATTTGAAACTAATACTGCAACAACATCTGTATTCTTGAGAAATTCTATATCTGAACTAGCAGTTTGTAAGGGAAATAACTATATAAGCATTTTTAGAGATGTAAAGTATAATAGCCATCTCAATATGGCTAACCACAAACGGGGGGTGTTACTGTAGCTTTTTACGTTCTGAGATTTAATAATAAATTTTTAGAGAGTTACTTCCCTTATATATGCCAAAAATGCATTAAAAATGGGAAAAATTGATGGTAATTTTTTTTTTAAATCGTAGACTCATCGTAGACGCGCGCTAATACCCAAAAGGGCTCGATATGAATCACGAATATAAGATACCCGGTTTTGGTTAAACTGCACCGCAAAATGTGGGAGTAGTTAGGAATCTAAATCGTAGGAGACAGACAGCACACAACCTCACTTTTATATATTTGCATTTAGCTTCTTTGCTAAACGTTGTCAACCGTATATGCTGGCTATTTAGCGACAATTTATAACAAAATTAACTTGTTTTCCGTAATTCTTAGGTGGTTAATTATGCAAAAAGATTTTGTGATTTGTTTCATAGTGGAGTTTCCAGTTGTTGACTTTGTAATGACTGACATAAGGCGGATAAGGCAAAAATGTCTATCTCCTTTAAAGGTAAATTCGAAAATCTTCCTCCCACTCTGGCTTAAAATTTCTGTTTTCATCATCATATGTTCGTTTCTTTACAATTTGATGATGCCATCTTCCTTCTTAAATTTGATATAAGCACTTGCAGACAAAACTTGTTTCCAAAATCTTACAACTAAGCATGTACAGCTGAGCAGCTTGTATTACACAGCGTTAATGTACATGACAAGTTAACACGCCGGTCAAAATGCTTTGCAGTATTTCATCCGAATTTACGTTCTGAGTTCAAATTCTGATATGGTCGACTTTTTCTTTTAATCTTTTTGAGGGCGATAAAATAAGCACGAGTTAAGCACTGGGGCCGATATAATCGACTGTCTCCATCTCCCAAAATTTCAGGCCTTGTGAAAGGAATGGTCGAGGTTAGATGCTGAAGACCATCTATGGCCAGTTTCAACCCTCCTGAAGGCAATGCTATTTGAAACAGGTTCGCACGCCATATATTAGCTGTGAGTCAATTACAGTTATCTCCCCTTTCGAATATTCTAGAACATTTCAAGCAACCGAGTTTAGCTCCTCCTTTGCTAGCATACAAGGCGTAACTGCTAAACCACACACAGGAGGACGTTAGAAGCGATATCGCCTACTTAAGAACGAATTCCAGTTGAATCTCTCTTTTCTTCTCTAAGAGAGCCAGGCATAAGGAATCTATATTCTTTCCTACCAGTAACTCGCTATGGTATTCTACGCCTAGTGCCTGCCTGAAAGTAATTTTTGTAGTTTGAATTCCTCCCTATTTCCTCACTGTCATCGTGGAACATTAGCAAGATGTTCAGAAACTTTTTACGTCAATCTCAGATAACCTAATTGAACATTGTCTACTCAGTATGAATTCGTTTGTTATGCACCTGAATAAAACCTTGGATTCGAAGTTGTTCACGCACTGATACAAGTGTTTGTTATCACTTACTGCACTAGAGGTATAATACAACCATTGAATTAATGACCCAGTACAGTCGTTAAAGTGCTGACATCTTCATTAGCGACTTCCTTCGCTAAACTCCTCTGTGCACCCAAATCTTCAACCCTGTTTTCCTTAACTTCTGTCTTTTGATATTCTTCTGTAATCCTTTCTAACCTTAATTTTTTTTTATCCCTCTGCCTCTCACCATTCCTACCCTTAGCACTAAGGAACAATACCTCAGTCAGATTTAGCACTATCATTTAGAATTGATTGTTGCTCGTTGCTGTATTAGGGAGGAAAGTCCATCGTGAAGTAAAATAATATAGAGTTAATCAGTCCCTTCTATTATAGGCACAGGGCCTGAAATTTTGGGGGCGTAGGCTAGTCGATTACATCGACCACAGTACTTGACTGGTATTTATTTTATCAACCCCGGAAGAAGGTCGACCTCGGCAGAATTTGAATTCAGAACGTAAAGACGGACGAAATGCCGCTATGCGTTTTGCCCGGCGTGCTAACGAATCCGCCTTATTGAGTACAATATTACTCTAAGCGGATAATACGTCAATGACTATTGTAAAAAGAGAAATATGGTAAGTAGTGAAAAATAAAGAACGGAAGAGATATCAAATAAATGTTCCTATTTGTTGTCGCTTTCGAGTGTGTGTGTGACACACTATAGCTTGTTTTTAAAAAGAGTGTTAAAAATAACATCCTACATGAAAACAATCATATCCTTATAAATTTATACTTATAAATATAGTGAAACATAGCGAAAATCCAGAGAAACATATTGAAAAGCCAGATAGTACAAAACTAAAATAGAAGGGATGGAAATTTAAAAATTCATTACAATTTTATATTTGGGTTTATTTGAACTTGTCGGGAACTGTCGTTTCTTCTTCCCACAAAAATAAGAAAAACTCTTCTCGCAGTACTACACTACTAGTATCAACTCATACCGAATAATTAATCATAAAACTTGATTTATTTTTCCTCTTATTTAACTTGATGAAAAAAGAGCTCAGCCAGAAAATTTCCATGAGCAACATATATTAATGGTCAAAGGGCCGCATATTAACAGTCAAACATCTACGTGTGGCTCACAAACCTCGGTTTAGCCACTCTGTAATATTATAAAGTCATCGCAAGAGAACAAGTTAGTTTTTAATTTAGCTAGTTAAAATTATCCAGATTTCTCTCTCGCTCTCACCATTGCCAGTGCAAAAGCAACCTGGCTAAGTGCCTTGGAAATTTAGTTCATGTTATATAACATTCATCATTAGTGCTTTAACGTCCACTTTTCTATATCTGTATGGGTTAGATAGAGTTTATTGAAGCAGATTTTCTATCGCCAAATGCTTTTCTTGTCAGCGACCCTAACCCGTTTCAAAGCAAAGTAATATTTCATCATACATACATACATACATACATACATACATACATACATACATACATACATACATACATGTTTGCAGTGCCAGTATTCATACCAACATTTGGGCTACTTGACTCGACGCTTGATGAGATCCGAGCCATTGATACGAAAATCCAGAAGATACTAACCAGCACACATAATTTCCGCATCAACAGTGACGTAGACCTATCTACCTAAAACGAAAACAAAGCGGCAGAGGCTTAATATCGATCCAGACTGCCTTTGAATGTCGTATCATATCTTTTCGACATCTTTTAACCACCAAGTGTCGAAGTGCATCCCTTGACCAAGTTTGTATAAATAAGGCTAATAACATAAGACTTGGAAAGCAGCTCTTTGAGCAGCATTCTTTGTCTAAAAACTTTAAACACAAGCCCAAAGAAGTCGTACAACTCTGTCGCAGCATATCATCAGATGAAAGGGTGGGCGTATATCAGCAGAAGACAATGCATGGATATGTTAGCAGTAAGCTCCAGGATGATACTAACATTGATCATCAAAGCAGTCTATCATGGACCAACAACCAGTTTACTAACTTCCATTTTGAAGGGTATGCGTTTGCAATCCTGAAACAGGAAATATCAACCTGATGCACAAAAGAGACAGAGACACAGGAAAACCAGCAAAATGTGACAACCGATGCAGTCTTTATGGGGTTAACATTGAAGATAACACCCACGTCATAAGCAGTTGTCCGAAAATAACACACAGTATTGTCTACCGATGAGACATGATGTAGCTAAGGCACTGTATAATGAGATCCGTCCGAAGGATAACTCTGAGGCCAGTGAAATAAAAACCCACAGTGTGGTGGGACACATAGCCACTCATAAGGAGTACTAATGGAATACCCCAGTAAAAATCTCATTAAAATGTAAACATAGCAGTGTAGGAGTGGGTGGGTGGGTGGTAAGTAGCTTGCTTACCAACCACATGGTTCCGGGTTCAGTCCTACTGCATGGCACATTGGGCAAGTGTCTTCTGCTAGCCTCGGGCCGACCAAAGCCTTGTGAGTGGATTTGGTAGACGGAAACTGAAAGAAACCCGTTGTACACATGTATGTGTATGTGTGTGTGTGTGTATATATATATATGTATGTGTGTGTGTGTGTGTGTGTGTGTGTATATATGTGTGTGTGTGTGTGTGTGTGTGTGTGTGTGTGTGTGGTGTGTGTGTGTGTGTGTGTATGTTTGTGTGTCTGTGTTTGTCCACCCACATCGCTTGACAACCGATGGTGATGTGTTTATGTCCTCGTAACTTAGCGGTTCGGCAAATGAGCCGATAGAATAAGTATTAGGCTTACAAAGAATAAGTCCTGGGGTCGATTTACTCGACTAAAGGGGTGCTCCAGCATGGCCACAGTCAAATGACTGAAACAAATAAAATAGTAAAAGAATAAATGATTTGGGATAAAGAGAAACTGTGTACAGTTGCGGAAATCAGCTGCCCAGCGGATCTTAATATTAAGCTAAAGATCAGCGAAAAAAGAAATACCTGTGAAAAGATTTACAGTTACTCTACCCAGATTAAAAGTTCTAAGTTTATACCTGTAATTATTAGAGCACTGGGACATGCAACACACTGTTTGAATACCAATCTTGAGAAATTAGGCTTCTCAAAACCAGAAAGGAGAAAGTTGATTCAAAGACTGCAGATCCAAGCTATCACTGGAACTGTAAACATCTGTAAAACTTTCCAGAAATTTATCATTTCAGTATATATGAGCGTGTCTAGACACGCAGCTACATTTATGAAAATACATACATAAAACAAAACATATAAATCTGCACATGCACTAACTCCAAATACTGCATACGTACATACATGCATGCATACATACATATATACATATATACATAAATACCCAGTCGATGTTGCTAAAATTCCAATAAAGGAGCCTTGGCTCTAGATTAGAAACCGGCTTTTTCTGTATTGGTAAGAAATCTTGAAATAAAACTGAATAATGACATACATACATACTTGCATGCATATATACATACACACGCGCGCGCGCGCGCACACATGCACACACACACACACCACACACACACACACACACACACTCACACATATATGCATACACATACATGCATACATACATACATACCTACAGACATACATGCATGTATACATACATACATACATACATACATACATACATACATACATACATACATACATACATACATACATACATACATACATAGATAAAGCCCCACCCACCTCGGTCATGAATGACCATGGAATTGCACCTAGAAAGTTTCCCGTCGAAGCACAAGTCCGGGCTAAGTTATTTATGGAAGACCAGCAGTCGCCAATGCATGCCAGCCTCTCCACTCCACACCACCGATGTTATCCAAGGGAAAGGCAAAGGCTGATACAGTTTGGCGCCAGTGACGTCACAACTCATTTCTACAGCTTAGTGGACTGGAGCAACGTGAAATAAATTGTATTCCTCAAGAACGGAAAACACATCCCTGTCCGGGAATAGAACTCACTATCTCATGGTTGTGAGCCCGACGCTCTAACCACAGAGCCTTGTGCCTTCACACATACATACATACATACATGTGGTTAGGAAGCAACCTTCGTAATCACACAGCCACGATTGTGTCATTGTTAATAAATATAAATTTTTTCAAAACATTGTATATAATTATTTCTTTAATTGTTATTTCAAATTCTTGGGAGACTTGGGGGATAAAATATACAGTACCCGACCAATTATCCGGAAAGCTTGGGACCGGAATTGTCCCGGATTTTCTGGTTTTCTGGAGACAGTCAAGATATATACTTAAAATATTAAATGAATTATTTTAAAATGTAAATGGCCATTTTATGTTCAACATATTCAAATTTATTCACCTCTAAAGCAGGGCCTGTTTAATATTTATTAATCCATTTAAAATTCATAAGATATTATAGCGAATACCATGTACAGGGTGCGGTAAATAAACTGTCGTCCAAATTACGCAAAAATGAAAATAACACTGACATATCATTTTAATAGATATAATTACCAAAATTACATAAAAATATCTTGAAATACTAAGGAGTAAATTTATTCAATAAAATCGCCATTGGATTTAACCACGGCCTCCAGACAACTTCGGAATCTCCTGCAACTCTTCTGTTTAAATTGGTGAATGCTGCCATAATCCTTGTCTTCACTTCGTCTTTGGTATTACAAGTATTTTTGATCTTTTGCTCAACTGCGCCCCACGCATAATAATCAAAGGGGTTGTAGTCTGGAGAGTTGGGTGGCCAGATGTTAGGGGTGATGTGGTCGCAGAAATTATTTGATAGCCATTACTGGGTTCTCCTGCCTGTGTGACATGGTGCAGAGTCCTGTTGCCAGAATTAGGGTCTTCCAGCAGCCACCCTCTTGACCCAGAACAGCACTACCTTCCCCAGGCACTTGATATAGGCCTCCGTGTTGTGAGGTCGTGTGAGAAGATGAATGGGGGCATAACGTCGCCATCACTAGTGATCAACTCCAAACACAACGGTGTTGACTGGATGTTTGATTTTTATCATTCTCAGTACATGTCCTCAGATTGCACTGTTCTCAGACTGACACCCAAACACCCTGAAATGTTCGTATTGGAGCTTCCGGCGCGAATGCCAAGCAGTACAGCATGTTGTTTCCAAATTCCTGGCAGAGTGAATTGCGCCATAGTGTTGTTTTTCTCACAGACGGTGCTCAACTAAGAACTTGCCATACTGTGTAGTCGACAAAATCAAATAAAACAATGCGCATGCGCGTAATTAAAAATATATATTTCTTTACTACCCACAAGGGGCTAAACACAGAGGGGACAAACAAGGACAGACAAACGGATTAAGTCGATTACATCAACCCCAGTGCGTAACTGGTACTTAATTTATCGACCCCGAAAGGATGAAAGGCAAAGTCGACCTCGGCGGAATTTGAACCCAGAACGTAACGGCAGACGAAAAACGGCTACGCATTTAACCCGGCGTGCTAACGTTTCTGCCAGGGCGATAGTCTCCCCACCGTACCCTGTATGCACTATAATGTTTATAGGATGAAAATTAAATGAAAAGCAAATACGATGCTATTTTACAGATAGTAATTAATCCTTTCTATTGAAAGCACAAGGCCTTAAATTTGGGGGAAGGGATTGAGTCGATTACATTGACCACAGTGCGTAACTGGTATTTATTTAATAGTAATTAATACAATTCTAAAGCAGGGTAGGTTTAATTTTCATCAATCTACTTCAAAAAAAATAATAAGGAACAAAATTATTATTAACACACCGTATACAGATTAGCCAACTTCAAAAACAGGGTCTATTTTTTCAATACTGGGTACAGTCTATTGCACAGTATTTCCGGATATCTGGAAGCCGGATAAATTTTTTTCTGTATTTTAATGTCCATACAAATCTTCCCTGTTGAAGGGCGATTACTCTCATCTGAAAAAGAGTAACGTGAAAACAGCCAAAGTTCAGCACAATAAAAATTGTTATTAATTTGCTTTTGTCATATCCTCTACACATATTGGTTTAAAATTTTGGAACGAGGCCAGAAATTTCGGGGAGGGGGAAAGTCGATTACATCGACCCCAGTACTCTACTAGCACTTATTTTATCGACCACCCCCACCAACAGGATGATGTGGGGGTAAAGTCGATCCCGGAGGAATTTTAACTCAGGACGTAAAGGAAGACGAAATGCTGCAAAGAATCTGGTTCGTCATGCTAACGATTCTTATTTCTTTATTGCCCACATGAGGCTAAACATAGAGGGGACAAACAAGGACAAACAAGTGGATTAAGTCGATTATATCGACGCCAGTGTGCAACTGGTACTTAATTTATCGACCCCGAAAGGATGAAAGGTAAAGTTGACCTCGGTGGAATTTGAACTCACAACGTAACGACAGACGAAATACCTATTTCTTTACTACCCACAAGGGGCTAAACACAGAGGACAAACAAAGACAGACAAAGGGATTAAGTCGATTACATCGACCCCAGTGCGTAACTGGTACTTAATTTATCGGCCCCAAAAGGATGAAAGGCAAAGTCGACCTCGGCGGAATTTGAACTCAGAACGTAACGGCAGACGAAATACCGCTAAGCATTTCGCCCGGCATGCTAAGGTTTCTGCCAGCTCGCCGCCTTACGCTAGGCAACTATTACTAGATGTTTTGAAGGGAGAGATATTTGGTCTTCAACCAAGTGTTGTAATCATACCGTGAATAATATCACAAAATTGAAAAATGAATTGCACCTTATATCACATGTTGTTCAAAAACGCCTGAAAGTATATAACGTGAGAGGATCTTTTCGATTTAAACTACCTCTTTTGACTTTATTCCTCAACTTGTTTTAGTCATTGTACCACAGTCATGACCGGGTACCAACATCAAGAGATTTAGTCAACCAAATCAAACCCAGTACACATTATCTTTTTCAAAAAGCTTTGTACGTATTCTACTGCAGCCGCACACACATACACACACAAACGCACGCACATAAACGCGCGCGTACGCATGCACGCGCGCCCAGACACACACACACACACACACACACACACCCACATTACGGGATTTCAATACACTTCCTGTGAACCAAATTCACTCACAAAGCATTGGTCGGTCTGGAGTTATAGTAGAAACAATTTATCTAAGATGTCACGCAAGAGAAGGAACCCGCAAATACGTTGTTGTGAGGTGAACCTCTTAACCACACAGCCATGCCTGCTCCTATAGAGAATTGGGGAGTCTCCTAACAGGAAGTTTTACGGTTTATTGGTACTCTTCAGAGATAACGTACTCGGCTCCCTTTCATGAAAAATGTCCACACAAATCTGAGCAAAAAATTTCTGCAGTTTTGGGCGAGGGTTACGTTCATTCACATTCACTTACGAAAATCACAACCATCCTTTTTTTTTTGTATGAGAAATCTATATATATAAAACTGTAGTTGTGTGAGTGTCTGTCCCCTTCGATTTAGATTCCTAACTACTCCCACATTTTGCGGTGCAGTTTAACCAAATTCAGGTATCTTATAGTCGTGATTCATATCGAGCCCGTCTGAGTATTAGCGCGCGTCTACGATGAGTCTACGATTTTAAAAATAATTTAACATCATTTTTATTCCATTTTAATGCATAATTTTTCGTGTGTCGATGGCGGCGGAGTTGGCGTCCATGGTCACACCTGCACCTGTTTGCTTCTCCTCCTTCTTCCCTCCCTCGTGAAGTTGTGGGGAAGGGAGTGTAAGGAAATCAACGTCGTAAAGCGTTGTCAAGGAGACCAGCGTTCTTTTAGAACAACGACTTCATGGCTTGAAGACACCAAAACAGAAATGGCTAAGAAAGCCCGAATTGGCATCTATAAGGGAAGTAACTCTCTAAAAATGCTTATATAGTTATTTCCCTTACAAACCCGAGCAACGCCGGGCGATACTGCTAGTTAATAATAAAAAAGGTAAGGATACTTTACATATATGACTGTGCTTTTATTTTTTATCTTTAATTTTAGTCAATCAGCACTGTTTAGCTTTCAATTAAGTATTGAAATCACGCTGTGGATTTTACCAAATTTATATTTAAATCGCAGCTTATTATTATCAGAAAGTTGGCAGAATCGTTAGAGCGTCAAAACAAAAGCCGCCTTGTGATATTTGTAACGGCTCTTTACATTCTGTGTTCAAATCCCGCCGTGGTCAATTTTGTCTTTCACCTTTCCAGGGTCGATAAAATAAAGTACCAGTCAAGTACTAATCCCCACCCACCAAAATTGCTGGCTTTGTGCCTAAATTTTCACATGTATTTTTCAAGCCTGTTACGAAAACCAAAACCTTCTCTCTCAATCTTGCGCCTGCTTGGAGAAATTAATAATAAAAAGGTTAGAAAGCACTACGTAATGAAATATTTTGTAGGCAAATAAAATTTAAATAACCACTAACTTTCGTCATCATTTTTATCTTTTCCAATATATTTCTGACTCTACGAGAACTTTTACGCTTCTTATTTCATTTCGGCCTTACATTTCAATAGCTCAACACGCTGAAATCATCTGTAAAAATTTTCAGTCCAAAAGTTGAAGGTGTGGTACGAAAAAGAACCACTATTCATATTTTTCCGAAAAGAATATTGGTGTTGATTTAGATTGCACCCAAGAGAGGTCACTCTGTATAAACTATTCTTATACAAGGGACGTCACTCTATACATCGTTGAATCATCAAATATTGACAGATGTCAGTATTTAAACACACAAATGTTGAAAAAAAATGTGGAAAAATAAAAAATAGAAATTACAAGTGTTCTATAGTTTTCTAGCTATTTTTACTAGGTTTATAAATATATTATCATATTTTCCGTGGATATTAAACACTTTTCCACAGATTTTTAAACTTTTCAGAATTTGTTATATATAAACCAAACAAAAATTGCCTGTACTGTGTATTATACATACATACATACATACATACATACATACATACATACATACATATATATACATACATATATATATATATATATATAATATATATATATATATAATATATATATATATATATGCATCTGTGCATGCCATTATTCAGTTTTATTTCTTGCTAATGGAGGAAGAGCTGGATCGATAAATTAAGTACCAGTCGATGTAATCAACTCATCCCCTCCCCAAAAAATTCCTACCCTTGTGGAAAAATTTGAAACCATTATTATTATTATTATTATTATTATTATTATTATTATTATTATTATTATCATTGAGTGAGAGAGCAGTGCATACCATCAAAGTGACACTGGAGTAAAATATACGAAGCCCAGTATACCCATCATCACTACCCGCCTGATACTGGTACACCAAGCACATGCATCACAACTATATGTTCGTGACTTGGTGATCTCATACCAAGGTCAATAGCGCGTGACCTTGCAGATGGTGCCCAGTTAGAATTTTCTTCTGGTCGAGTAACCCATCGCGCTCAAAAAGTCCCTGAATAAGGTTTGTTTAAGGATGATGAACAAAACACCCACGTCTCCAGAAGTGATTTATTCCAACCTCAAAGAACTCCTCTCAACACTTGGCTACGATGCTCCCCCACACTTCTGCTCGTGATCAGAGATGTACATATCGTCAGCCACTAAGAAACATGCTCAACTGGTTATGGTCAAACAAGTGACTGGCAAATCTGTGGTATTGAACAGAATATTTGCTGTAGCCCATTTTTATTCCAAGACAAATCAATGTACATGATAACATTTCCAATCAGTTAAGATCAGAAGCCATGAAAGTCACTGCCTGGTGCTGCATCAGGGCATTTATTATTATTATTTCAGGCCTTGTGCCTTTAGTAGACAGGATTATTATTACTATTACTAAGGCGTGAAGGCGCGTGGCACAGTGGTTAGAGCGTCGAACTTACGACCGTGAGGTTGTGAGATCGAATCCCGGACCGGGCTGCGTGTTGTGTTCTTGCGCAAGACACTTTATTTCACGTTGCTCCAGTTCATTCAGCTAGTTGCGACGTCACTGGTGCCAAGCTGTATCGTCCTTTGCCTTTCCCTTGGATAACATCGGTGACGTGGAGGGATGAGGCTTCCATAAACAACCTTGCCCGGACTTGTGCCTCAGCGGGTAAGTTTCTAGGAGCAATCCCATGGTCATTCGTGACCAAAGGGGATCTCGGATCTTTTCGTTTGAACGGCAGTTTTTTCTAGCGGTGTCATGTGAAATTGTCACCCATAATTATAACCCTAGTATCGATCTATTGCATTTCAATCTGTTTTAGGGTTAGGGGAAGGGTATCTTTTTTTCTTCCAAATGTAAATAAACCCAATCTGTTTCTTAAACGAGGGACATATTCATACGGCACAGAATGTTTTCACCTCAATAGACATCATTGATTGGTTGAAATTGCAGAAATTGAAGAAAAAAACAACAAATATCTTACAAACTATAGAATGTTCTCAATAAACCCAAGAGAAAAAGATGTTTTATAAACACATTCTACCAGTATACGAAGTTTAAAAAGGTTAATTTACGTGGAAATTATTTTTAAAAACTGCTGGTCAAACCGAAAAGATCCGGGATCTCCGATATTACTAAGGCAGAATCGTTAGTCGAACGAAATACTCAGCGGCAAGTCGTCCGTCGCTAAGTTCTGAGTTCAAATTCTGCCGAGCTCGACTTCGCCTTTCATCCAATAATAATAAGTATCAGTTGAACACTGGGGTCGATGTAATTGACTTACCCACTCCTCTAAAAATTATTGACATTGTGCCAAAATTTGAAATCATTATTATTTAACTTCTCAGAGCTCTCGATCTTAGTTGCTCTAATTGATTCTGGGAGAGCGGACAGCAACCTTTAATCAGAGATCTCTCATCAGGGGTCTCTTTCTGCAAACTATAAGTTTTGGTACTTAGATGTCAACCTATCGTGGAAAACACTCAACACTCAAGCACCAATCCCAAAATCCTAGCTGCCCCCAATAAAACAGGTTTTGGGGGCCTGCTGTACTCTCATGTCAATTCCACTTTCTCTGACACATTTCTCGAACCAGGTCGTTAGTGTTCCGAGTGCCCCTACAACTAATGGAATAATAGTTACTCTCCTCATTGCCCACATTCTTGCAATTTCGTCATTTTGTAGTTTGTATTTTTTTCCATCTTTTCCAGCTCTTTGTTGTCTACGCGTGAATCCCCAGGTATGCATCATCATCATCATCATCGTCGTCATCGTCATCTTCATCATCACCGTCATCGTCGTCGTCATCGTCATCGTCATCATCATCATCATCATCATCATCATCATCATGGTGGTGACAAGCTGACAGAATTGTTAGCACGCCGGACGAAATTTCTGGGTCGATAAATTAAGTACCGGTGAAACACTGGGGTCGATGTAATCGACTAGTCCCCTCCCCAGAAATTTCAGGCTTTGTGCCTTTAGTAGAAACGGTTATTATTATTATTATTATTATTATTATTATTATTATTATTATTATTATTGTTATTATTATTATTATTATTATTATTATTATTATTATTATTATTATTATTATTATTATTATTTATTTATTTATTATTAATTATTTATTGATATTATTGTTTCAGATGCTGCGTGAAGTTCCTGGCCTTATTTGAAATATGTATTGACCAGACAAGTGTCGACCCTTTAAAGACATAGCCGTCGGGGATTATTTCCAATAATTTATTCTCAATCTGCTTCCATCTTTAGTCACAAGTAAATCTGCTACAACATCAGATTTTCACCAAATTGTTTAGTTGAAACACCAATCGTAAAGATTTAGATGAAATTCTTTGTTGCATCAAGCATTTACTGTCGTTGTTTACTTTGCATGCTTTAGAATCTAAGTAACAACTTGGCACAGCTGATCTTTCTTAAACTGGTAGCCTGTTTTATTTTCATTGACATGTTTTTGAATGGCCTTCTATAGCACCTATTATGAAATCAATGTTAAACATATCGGATTTGCAAGAAAAAAATATGATGTATCCTGCTTAATATTACCAAAACTTTTTGAAGTATTTATTAAAGGAATAATTCTTTCCTCTAGCTTTTAGATTTTAATATTTAAATTTCTATTATAAAGATGGCGAGCTGGAAGAATCGTGAGCACACCGGGCAAAATGCTTAGCAGCATTCCTCTGTCTTTATGTTCTGAGTTCAAATTCCGATGGAGCCGTCTTTGCCTTTCATCCTTTCGAGTCGATAAAATAAGTACCAGTTGAACACTAGGGTCGATTAAATCGATTTGTCCCTTTCCCAAACCTGCTGGCCTTGTACCAAAATTTGAAACCAATATCAAAATTTTTATTGTTCAGTATGCCAGACTGCTCAGAGAAAATATTTATGCTTTAAAACAGAGATCAAAACTTGGAAATCTTAAGCCCATTAAGCATATTTAGTGATAAGTATCATCATATTTTCCACCCTATTCTTCTAAACCAAACAAGTACATGAAAAGATAATTCTTTGAATTAAGAAATATCAAGAATACCTGAGTCAAGGTGAGTTTATTCCGTAGTACGAGGTGGTGCCGAAAAGTTCCAGGCTTTAAGGGTATCGCGAAAGGTCAAGTTGGCGGCCCAACCTTTCGAGTTCTTTTACAAGGCTTAGAAAAACTGAAGGACCGCTTTGTGAATCTGTGTGTGAATCTGAGAGGGGAAGACGTTGTATAAAATCATAATTAACTTATCCTCTTGTGTTTTCTTTTACCCAAAGCCAGGAATTTTCATCACCTCCTCGTATTTTACATAGTGTAAAAGTATTGTCATCGTCTAATATCGAATAGTTTTTAACCTCAGATCATCTACTTCTTGTAAGAAACATTTCAAATAAAGCAGCTTCATATTATATTTCTTAGTTATGCTTAATCATTTATAATCTCGCCATACAAGACAATCATATATACACGCACTAGACTCTCTTTCTTTCTTTCTTTCTCTCGGGAGAGGGAGAGAGAGAAAGACAGGCAGACAGAGAAGAAAATGTAAATTCTGAAGCAGCTATCATCCCGTTTTAAATAAATTATTTTGTTATTAATTCATATATTTGGAATTGGTGTGTATTCTTGATCATATATCGGTCTAATTGATAAGTGTAGCATGGATTAGAACTTGCGTTGCCACATTACGACTGTTACACATTCATATCTATGTGTTTACGTATGCCAAACTACATCTCCACTCTTGGCACTATTTTGTTAGTGAACAGTACAACTGTGTGTAAAGTATATAATGTATTACTACGCTGAATGTCGAGTCCGTGTATCATGAATAGAAAATAAACACGTAACAATAACAATGGTCTTCATTTGGTTGTCTATCCCATCAGAACCCAAACTACGCACAACAACGACTATCAAGTCATGAGACAACAATGGCTTGATCATGTACGCAGCCGAGTTATTGTCCAACCATCGGCTAGTGTTCACGAGATAGCTTCTCCAGATCGTCCTAAAATCTTGCCAAACATAGCCTGTAAATAAAATTCATTCTCGGCGCCATTCGCAAACTGTTAGAGATGTCGGGCCATGGCGTTGTCTTCAGTCTCGCCAAACTCCAAAGTGTCTTTGAGTGCGTTACGACTACACACTGATTTCCTGTCATTCTAATAACTATATGTACAACTCATCTGCGATCGTAAGGTAGACATGGCACCAATTATATATATTTGTAGTGGATCTTGCAGGCATGAAGTAGATTCGATCCTGGATAGCTAAATTTAAATTAACACTTCAGCAGAACTTTTCTCACGGTAGAACAATAGTTTTTCTGTGACAGCAGTTTTACATTTTCCAGACGCCTTACCTAGGCCGAAATAATGTCTTCGCCACTTGACCGTTCTAACCTCTTCTATTTCACCAAAATCGAGAATCATGATAACAAGTACCACCAACGAAGTCCAGTCTGTTAGTCGATTGCTGTTACGTTATTTAATACCGGTTTGTAAAAATATTACTGTTACTTTAAATTGTATATTTTGTCTGTTTGTACAAAATTATTATTTGCCTTCATTTGAAGGTTACGTATTAAAATCCACCACCCCACCCCCGCGGGGGAATTATTGTGGAAAATTTACAAAACGGCACAAAAGGCTTGCGAAGCCAGAATTTTGCAAAATGGCTTGTTAAAGCCAATTGAAAGGCTTGTTAAGCCATATTCGGAGATGGAAACCCCTATCTCTTATTCACCTGTGTCAGGTGAAGAAAGCTCACCGGCGGTGTCGCCGAGAGCAGGAGAAGCCCCAGCCAAGAAGTTTTCAGAAATGGTGGGCAAGAAACTAAAGAAGATAAACACAGAAAAAAGCAACTTGGAAAAGTATACAACATGTCTTTAAAAGGAAGGACAGAAGTGACAGTAACACCGAACGTCAGCAAGATAGAGGAAGTCGAAAAAAGAAGAATAATCTACAAGACATACAACACAACAATGAAATCCATTCAAAGAGTGGAAGAAAAGAAAATTGAGAGTTGCCTAAAGGCAATATGGCAGGAAATTACTTACCTGAATCGTGGAAGAAAATTCGGAACGGTAGAGGTGAGGTTTAGGACAGAAGAGATAGCTAAAAAGCTATCAACTGAACCATTAAAAGCAGATGATATAGTCCTCCTCCCCCTGTACAGAGGAAGAAGGACCTCGAAAATCAAAATCAACATTTCCCCAGAGGCAGACGCCACATGCCTGGTGGCGGCAGTCATGTTAGGACTGGAGGACAAGATCAATATCCTCCAGGCTACAGTAGAGGAGGAGGGGCATTGGAAAGGCCAATGCATTTCAATGGCAATACAAGCGGAAATACAGACTTTGGAAGAAATCCCAGAGACGTTGAAAATCAACGAGGAGGAGAGAGTAATAGTTTTTGTGGAAGGCAGAAAGCCGAGGTACTTCGGCTGCGGTAAAAAGGGGCACGTGAGAGCAGAGTGCCAACCTAAACCACAGGAAGCAGCACCGCCAGAAAAGGAAAAGGAAAAACCAGAAGCATCACCAGACAACTTAAAGAAAACACCAGAAAAAAACAGAAAAATTAGAAACAACAGAAACAAGCTGTGAGGAAAAGGAAAAAGAGGAAGGGTGATCAAAAATCACCAAGAAAAAAGGAAAAACAGAAACCTCCCCTCAGAAATTGAGCCAAAAAAAAAGAAAAGAAAACACGAACACATTTATGGCCATTAAGGCATCCAACAACAGATTAATTAACCGATTGGCAGCTATGTCAAGGGTGAGGAAAGTTACAAAAACGAAAGACTTTATTATTTACAGAATAGGCCAGAAGGATTACGGACGGATAAAGTCCAAATTCTTTCATGACGTGGGCCCTCTGAGAATGGACTTATCACCATATATATACGAGGGCCTGCGTTAGACTCCCCCACGAGTCTGGGAAAAAAACAAAAGTGAAGAAGAAGAACAACAAGTCGAACAAGTAAGTCATGAATTGCATTTATGTTGGTTGTTTAAATGTGCGCGGCCTGGGATCAAGCTGGAAGCAGGGTCGTTTCCTTAATGATATCAGGTCGCGTAATTTGGATGTCATTGTTGCTACAGAAACCCGGTTAGAGGGACCAAGAAGTCTGCTCCCGCTGTTTGACGGCTACGAGAGTTTTTTTTCTCCAGCCAGTCCTACCGGCGGGGGTGGGGTGTTGGTCCTATTAAAAAGAAACCGGGTTTTTGAGAAAAAGTTAATTTTTTCAGATCCAGAGGGTAGGCTGGTCGTCATGGATTTGACGTTCAGTAACGGTAAAGTTATCAGACTGGTTGCAATTTACGCACCCAACCAAAAGGGACAAAGTGATTATTTTCGAGAGCTGGAGAAGTTTCTTGGTACTTCACATTCATTAGTTGTGCTAGGAGACTTTAACACAATTTGCAAGGCGGATGTGGATTGCGTTGGCTTGCGTCCAGATAGAAAAGGTGACATTGGCTTCCTGGAACTGCTAAGTCGCTTTGAGCTAGCAGATCCTTATAGTTTGGAATTTCCGAACACTCCATGGTGGACATGGTCAAGCAGCGACGGATCTTCCTGGTCATACATAGATTAATTAGAAAAGTAGACAGAAATAGCTAAGTGTCCACAGTTTTACCCGGTCAGCTACAGTGATCATAAAATGGTCACCTGTAAGCTGGACATAGATAAGGTTAATAATAGAGGCTCCGGTTATTGGAAACTTAATACGTCCCTTTTGGCGATTAAGGAGTACAGAGACCGGATTAGGACTATGATTCAGAGGGCGCTATCTGGTGCCATCATTAATAACAAATGGTGGTATGCCCTCAAGCGAGCCATCAAATTCGAGTATATTAGATATAGCATAGGATTAGTAGCTAGAGAGGCTAGGAGGGAATCAACTCTAGTTAAGGAATTAGAGGAAGCCATGAAAACTGGCTCTGCGGATCAGGTGACGGCCAAGAGACTGGCGTTAAACCAGCACCTCGAGGCAGACATGGGCTGTATTGTCAGGGCTAGGATCCGCGCAGTGGGTTGTGAGGGAATCAACGCCGCGAGATGGGCCCGAATGGTGGAAGCTCAACGTGGTAATGATGCCACAATTCGATCTTTGACGAACCAACAAGGTAAGTTGATAAACGAACCCGAGGAGATGTGCGAGGCTTTTCAGGAGCACTTCGCTCAGCTTTTCGGTGGGGGCGGCGGACCGGATAGAAGGAGGGACTTTACGGACCTCCTCGACGGACTGCCGCGCCTATCGGGGCGAGATGCGGAGGGCTGCGAAGGGCCAATCACGCCTGAGGAAGTGGCTGAGGCAATGGCGGACTGCGGAGCGGGAAAGGCGCTGGGTTTGGATGGTCTACCCTATGAGTTATATAAGAGTATGCCAGACTTGTTCGGGCACCTACTGACGGAGGTCTATGCGAACTGGCAGCAGAACGGGTTCATTCCCAGATCTGTGCGCCGGGGAGTAGTGACGCTTGTCAGAAAGGACCCGAACAAGGGGGAGTGCATTGATAATTTCAGGCCCATCACTCTGCTAAACACAGAGTTGAAGATTTTGGCCAAAGTGTTATCGAAAAGATTGGCGCGTGTCGCGGATGGTCTGATCGGGGAGGCACAGACATGTGCCGTTCCCGGAAGATCCATTCAGGATATTCTCCATCTTATGCGGTACACTATAGAGGGGTTTAATAGTGTCTCTGGCAAGGGTGGGGCACTGGTCCATTTAGACCAATCTAAAGCATTTGATAGAGTTGACCATCGCTACCTGGTGTCCGTTCTGGCACAGTTCGGACTGGGCCTTGGCTTCCTCAGGTGGATTATTCAAATTTACGATAACATCGACTCAGTAGTTCGGGTGAACGGCTTCTTTTCGAAGCCGTTCAACATCAAGCGCTCGGTTCGTCAAGGGTGTCCGCTCTCCCCGCTTTTGTACGTAGTGGCTCTTGAGCCATTACTGCGAAAACTGAGCGGCATCCCGAGACAGCCAGGTTGTGGAAAATCGGTGTCAGCCTACGCGGATGACATCAACATCATCGTAACCGAAATGGATCACCTACAGAGGGTAGGCAAGGCCATAGAGGTTTACGAGACGGTGACAGGAGCAAAGGTTAATCGTGAAAAGTCAGTCGGCTTGCAGCTCGGCACCTGGAAAGGCAAGTCGATTCCTCCTGACAGCGTCGTGGGACGTTGGACGGAGGGTCCGATTAAGTTGCTAGGGGTTTGGTTTGGACCAGACCTCCAAATAGAGAAGAACTGGGGCGAGGTATCGAGCAGGGTGGCTGCAATAGTCAAGACCTGGTCTTGGCGGTGGCTATCCCTGAAAGGAAGGGCGGAGGTAGCCAATGTGTTTATCGCATCGGTTATCACCTACCGCCTATCCGTCGTTCCTTGCCCTGATTCGTGGTTGATCAAGTTGGAAAGACAGCTCTTCTACTTCTTGTGGAAGGGCGGGAAACCGCATGTGAAACGCTCTACTTGCTGTCAACAACCGTTAAAGGTGGGCTAGGGATGCCTTGGCTGATGATGCGCAGACATGCGCTGGGGTTAAGACATCTGTGGCTCCACCTGGATGGTGAACGGGTGTGGTCTCCGCTGGCAAAACTGATGTTTCCCAAGTTCACTAGTTTCGGTGGAGGGGAAACCTGGCTGAATCGTAGATCGAAACTGGGTACATGGTACACGGAGTGTCACAAGGCTCTCCTGCAATTCCGTCGCTCGGGCAACGCCTGCGGTGGGGGTTCCACCACATTCTTCTATAGATGGCTGATAGAGGCGGAATGTGAAGATACCTTAGGGGAAGCCCTAGGTCTCGACGACAATCAGCTGGCCAGTCTGTTCCAACGTACATTCGGGCCGAAGACCCTAGACAACTTCCAGAAGTCTCTGGCATGGCAATGTTACAGAGGAGCTCTACCTGTTCGGGATAAACTCGCAAGGCACGGTGGCCAAGACAGTCCGACATGTCCAAGATGCGAGCGGGATAGGGAAACCGCCCCGCATGCTATTGTTCAATGTTCGGTCGTGTCAGAGGTGTTGGTTTATGCCGAACAGCTATTGTCAAACACACGAAGAGTACAGCTGTCGACTGAGTCTATTATAAAAATTGACCCGCCAGATTTCCTCGCGAAAGAAGGTAAGAATTGTTTTCTCGTTGTAGTTGCAATTGCGACAGAGGTGATTTGGAAGACTAGGATGAAAGGTTTACGGTCAGGCAAGTTCATCTCTGGCTCTGGATTGATGAATTACTTCATCTTTCACCTGAAAAGGAAGATAGGGCTGGAGAGAAAATGCCTGACTAAGAAAGTGTATGAAGAAAGATGGAAGGATGAAGCACGAAAGTTGCGTGTGGATGATACCACATAAATGTAAAGCAGGACGAAAACCAAAGTATCAGTGGTGAGGCGGGGCTCGTGGGGTCCGAGCTAAACCCGCCCCCACTCCATCCGTAATGTCTTCTGGTCTGTTCTTTCATTCGATTTTTTGATATTTTTTGTATATTTTTTAAAGCTCATCATTTTTGTAATCCCATCCGCAAATCTGACCCCATATCAGGTTGTATTGTCCCCTCTATGTTCGCCCCTTGTGGGTAATAAAAAATCAGTTCTCAGCAATATGTCTATCCTTCTGGATAGTTATAAAAACAAGAACACTCAAGCAAAAATCAGTTAGTCACTTGGTGACAACTCAGTTAGTAGGCTCGTGACAACTCAATCAGTCAATCAGTTAATTAGTGAGTGACAACTCGAGTCAGAGACAGCTACCATCAGTTAGGGAGCGGAACGCTAGAATCATGGTCACAAGCAGGCAACTACTAAAGCCAATGGTCAAAGGGAGAAATGAAATTTACTGTCAGCAGCTATGAGACAACTTACCACGACCCTACAACTTTCACTAGCTCTAAGTCTGTTCTCTTACAACATCATACTATCGCTATCTGTGGATAACTACTAAGAATACGAGTACACAAAATTATACAAGGAAAATCTACATCTAATTTTACTTCGCATGCTCTAGGATTGATTTTATCACCTGCCCGTCGAGGCAAGGAATATTCACTGTAACGGTAAATAAATATTTTCTTCATAACTTCAGTCACTGTTCTTTCATCTTTACATAATGGCAATCAACGAAGAACCAATCCTTACAAAATGATAACGACTCCGACATTTCGTACTATTGTTACACAATTAATTTCAATCGTTACATATTCATTATGTAAAAACCACTCCAGTGGTAAACTTTGGATAACCAGTTTTTTGCATGTTGTATTCCGCTATTTTCATCTTGATGATTCCACATGTATACTGAATGCATGAACATCTCTTTATGACCAGTGTGGCATAATAAATCATGTTCAAACGTTTCTTGATATACTCTACTTATACACGGCTTTCAGCAAACTAACCATCACCTCATCCCAGCAACAGACTCATTGAAGAGTTAATATGATTACTTAGTTTTATATGGAAACGATACACAGCCTAACCAAATTTAGGAGCGAATGTGGGATGAAAATTTATCAAAGATAATCGAAATGCAAAGAGCAGCTAAAGAAACGCAAAGCATCTGACACTACCCACAGGCTTAGTTTGGAGAGTATCAGCACTGCTTGTCACTCGGAGGAAGACCAGGTTCAGGAGGTAAACTACAGTGCCCAGGACCTCTCTTCTCAGCTTGCTCAATGCACAAGAGCAGTGGATGAAGCTGAATGCCCCGAAGGCTTTGAGAAAAGAACAAGGCAAACTTTGTCACCAGTGACAGACCTCAGATAGGCCAGTTTGTCATGGACTTGAACATTATCCTGGACAACATTGTGAAGAGTGACGCTAACAGGAAAATAAGAACCATGAAGCAAGTGGTATACCAGACATGTCAAGATACCTTTAATGTGAAAGAAAGTAAAAGCAACAAGCAGAACGGTTCTAATATGAAATAGCGTCAGATGGCAGGATTGAGGACAGAGCTAAAGCAACTAAAATAAAGGTGGAAGCAAGCAGGCGATGAAAGAAAAGTGACTTTAAACCAACTTAGCGTTGTGTTAAGGTGAAACCTGCACCAGCTTTGCAGGGTAGAGTCACTTCGGAAAAAGGAGAGAGAGAGGTGGGGTGGAGGCAAAGAAAGATCTTTTTTTCAGTTGGCAGCGGACCTCGGGAAGCCAAAAGTGGGAGGCTAAGCAAGATGTGGAGAGCAGAGTAACAGCAGTACATGGCAGACCCAGAAGAGAAATTCCGTTGGGAGATTGTCCTTTTCCACTGCCAACGCTTCAACTCCTCACCCGCTACAACATGGCAAATTTCACTTTCGATGAAGTGAGGGTTGTGATGGAAAACTCTCGCAGGTTCAGCTTCAGGTCCACTGGCACCACCTATAAAATTTACAAAACCTGCCTACTATTGTTGAGGAGGTTTGCAAGACGTTTACGTTTGAACTAGAAGAGGACATTTTCTGAGAGTTATTTCCCCACCATTACCACCAAAAGAAATAAAACTCAGTACGCTTTCCTTACAGAAGATAGGCCTGGAACCCAAAGAATTGAGGAATGCCATCAAGTAGATAGGCACGGCAGCTGGAACCAGCTCAAGGTGGCTATGGTTGATAAGAGAGCGCAAGTGGCACCCTTCCAAAGACGAAGAATTGTTCAGTCCTCACCGCTCCACTCAGGCGAAGCGTTCAGACTAAGGAGCGAAACTTTTGTGACCCTGATACCTGCTGACCACACAGGAGGGTTTTCGGTATTGCGATGGATTTAGAAGAGCTTGCAAAATCTCTAATTAGCTCCGGCAATTTTTGCTTGGGGCAATGCATCTCTGATGTTCATTTCGCTTATGTGTGTGTTTGTGTAGATGAAATACACACACACACACACACACACACACACACACACACACACACACACACACACAGTAATAAATAGTAATAAAGAACTTCACATATATTTACATTGATTTGTTGTTTTTTATGCAGTGAAGATAAAATAATTTTATACCGCCATTATTTGAAAAGTTTTTATGTTCCTATAACAGAGTTACTTAAACTCAACTAAAAGAATATAATCAACTCTTATACTATTTCACCTATGTAGAAATTGTATCTGTAGAATTTAAACGGAATCTTTTCGGTTTGACCGGCAGTTTTTAAAAATAATTTCTACGCAACTAAACACTTTTAAACTTCGTATACGGGTAGAATGTGTTTATAAAACATCTTTTTCTCTTGGCTTTAGTGAGAAAATTCTATAGTTTCTAAGATATTTGTGTGTTTTTTCTTCAATTTCTGCAATTTCAACCAATCAGTGACGTCTATTGAGGTGAAAACATTCTGTGCCGTATGAATATGTCCCTCGTTTAAGAAACAGATTGGGTTTATTTACATTTCTGAAGAAAAAAAGATACCCTTCCCCCCACCCCTAACCCTAAAACTGATTGAAATACAATAGATCGATACTAGGGTCATAATTATGGGTGACAATTTCATATGACACCGCTAGAAAAAACTGCCGGTCAAACCGAAAAGATCCTTTAAACGACTTTCAGATTTTGTGCTTGCAACAGAAAAAGCATTCTTGTTTTAGGTTAAGTAATTTTTTGTTGGTTAAAATACAGAGTGCTTCCGTAAAGCTTAATCCATATACTAGGAAACATGGTGTGCAGTGGGTGGAAGTACATTCCATATAATTTTGCGGGAGCAATGAAAAAGCTTTGAACAACTTGAGTTGGACTTGGGTTTGCATTCACTAAGCAAATTTCTTTTCAGCACTTATGGCCTAATTTGCAACCTTTCTTGTTTCCAGTGTAAGAAGGGTCTCTTGTTATGATGTTCCAGTGTAGATTGTATTTTGTATTCAAAGAGTTAAGATTAAAATGTGCAGTTAGCTCGTAATTGAATTACGCAAAATTTTATTCCTAAAGCTATTCGTACTAAATGGTAGCAACATTTAAAGGAACTAAAAATAGATCCTGTGCAATAGCGGTTATCCTTTTCTGTAATGACGCTACACCAATAAATAACGTTGCGTTCTAAGCAGTTACCTCGTAGAGACCAAGTAGAAGTCGTTCTGCAGCAGTGGTTCAAAACCTTTTTTTTTTTTTTTTGACTAAACTAACTATAAAGTTTATTCCAAAAATGGATTGCATAAGTTTTTAACAGTGAAATAATAAAAAAAAATTAATAAAGACTTAAATTGTAAATTTACTTTATACATTGCAAGTTAATAACTTCCTTGAGCCTGATGAAATCTCATTTCACTTTAATAACCATTACTAGTTTTATCATATAATTACTAATAAAGGTAAAATTTAGTAAATTAATTATGTTACCTCTCTTCCCACTCAAGCCTAATGTCTCCTTCGACATGCTCAGCCCACCGCTTGGGGGCGATACCGCCTAGTTGGGAACCTCTGTTCATCAGTTACAATTTAAGACATTTTGTGTGTGTGTGTGTGTGTGTCTTCAATTTGTATCTTCTAGCTTCAATCCAGTTTTCGTGCCTATCTTCACCTATGGTCATGAATACTGAATAATGACCGAAATGGAGCCAAAATGGAGTTCCTCAGAAGGATGTCTGGATATCGTTACGCGACTGGGTGCATAACTCAGAGATCAAGGAGTGTAACTATGCCAAACCGCTACTTGACTGCATTGAAAGGTCGCTACTCGGATACTACAGACATGTGATTAGAATGTCAATTAAAAGAATCAGAAGACATGGTGTTTAATCAAAATTTTCACAGACACGTTTTCGTTAGACGGATTTACGATTATGTGGTCAAAACAAAAACTGGAATAAAGAATTGCTTTACACATCTGGACTTTGTGAAATACATATTTTAATGAAATTTTCTAGGCGCAGACGTGGCTGAGTAGTAATGAATTTGCTTCCCAACTACATTGTTCTGGGTTCAGTTCCACTGCGTGGCACCTTGGGCGTGTGTCTTCTACAATAGCCTCAGGCGGACCAAAGTCTTGTGAGGTACGAAAGTGGGCTAAAAAATTCACAAGCTGACAATGAAGGAGAGCTGTGAGGGCTGTGGAATCTTGCCTGCAGTAATTTCAAAACTTCTTAATTAATAATTGCATTATTTCTTTCCGGGCAAACTGACATCTGATTATTCAGAGAAATTTCAAATGTAACCATCAGCAACTTCTCGTGAAAATCGACAAAATTTGGCATCGTGTTGTAATCAATCACCTGTAGAAAAAAAGTTTAGCTTTCAAGAACATTCATGCTGAGAATGGTTGACACATTAGGGGATGACGCTCCAGCTTTATCCACAGTGCAAAAGTGACAGCTGAATTTAGCCGGGGAAGAGAGAATCTTGAGAAAATCCATGGTCTCGACGCCCTGCAGCTGCCGCCACCGAGAAAAATATTGATCGAGTTTACCTCATGGTGATGGATACAGCCGATTGACTATAAAGCAAATAATCACTGATATTAACATTTCCCGAGAGAAAGTGGAGAATATTCTGCACAATAAGCTTAACACGACAAAGGTTTCTGCTTGATAAGCGCCACGTCTTCTAACACTTAACCAAAAGTGCACCAGGCTGATCACATTATGGAAATATCTTATTTCTTTACTGCCCACAAGGGGCTACACACAGAGGGGACAAACAAGAACAGACAAGCGGATTAAGTCTATTACATCGACTCCAGTGCTTAACTGGTACTTATTTAATCGACCCCGAAAGGATGAAAGGCAAAGTCGACCTCGGCGGAATTTGAACTCAGAACGTAGCGGCAGACGAAATACTGCAAAGCATTTCGCCCGGCGTGCTAACGTTTCTGCCAGCTCGCCGCCTTGTATCTGATATTGTTTGAAGCAGATCCAGCGTGTTTCTTTGAACGTTTCCTAACCTGGGATGTGTGTTGGTTTCATCGCTTTGAACCAGAAGCAAAGAGGCAATCCATGCAGTGGAAACACTTCTCTTCACCAGCTCCAAAGAAAGCAAGGTCGTTTCGTCTGCAGGGAAGGTGATGGCTTCAGTCTTTTGGAATGCATAAGGCATTGTGCTTATTGATTATCTTCAAAATGATCACACCATCAATAGAGAGCTCCAATCCAACTTGTTAAGGCTGTTACGAAAGGCTATCAAGGCCAAATACCTTGAACAAAAAAAACTGAAGAAGGGGGTTTTGTTTCATTAGGACAATGCTTCGGCACACAAGTTCTTGGTTTCAATGGCTGCTGTACGTGATTGGCTTTACACTGGTTGATCACCCCGCCTATTTTAGTGATTTGGTTCCCTCTGACTAGTGTCTGTTTCCTAACAAGAAAAAAACCCCACTTGGCTGGGTACCAGTATCGCTATGATCATGACGTCTTATCTGCAGATGATGATTTTTTTGACCAATGAGATAGCTGTTCACCAATGCAATCCAAGCACTGCAACACTGATGGAAATGTGCGTAGACAGTAAGAGGAACTGTTAAAAAATGAACTTCATTTGGTCACATTCCATGAGAGTGTCTTGCTCAGCCTATGAACATTTCAGCTGACCCGCATAATAATGAAAATTAGGTGATACTTTGGCGAGTAATCTACAAGGGAGGTTACTTTAGGTTACTTTTCAAATTATTTTATAGATACTTGGCACTGTAGATGTATATTTTCAAAATTCTTACTATCTTAATAATAAGAAAACCATATAATAATTAAAATAAGCACGTATATCACCTA
>NC_043003.1:52272289-52329789 GCF_006345805.1 Octopus sinensis | reverse complement strand
GGATTTTAACGCTCGCGTGGGATCTGACCATGATTCGTGGCCCATTTGTGTTGGACACTTTTGTATTGGCAACATGAATGACAATGGTCAGAGACTACTCGAATTCTGCACATACCATAACTTGTGCATCACAAACACATTCTTTACCAACATGCCATCCCACAAGGCATCTTGGAGACATCCAAGATCTCACCACTGGCATCAGCTGGATCTCATCATTACACGGAGATCCTTTCTGAATTCTCTTCTATTGACCCGCAGTTACCACAGCGCGGATTGTAACACAGACCACTCACTAATTAGAAGTAGGGTGAGGATTCTGCCTAAAAAAGTCCATCGCTCCAAGAAAGTGGGCCGACCACGCATTAACACTGCCAGAACCTCGAACCCTACACTGCGAAAATTTTTTGCTGCTTCTATCAAGGTTGCCCTCAGTAGCTGCCCAACCTCCTCTGCTGAAGGTAGGTGGAATTATATCAGGGAAGCTTTGCATACGACATCAATAGATACTTTCGGCATGAGAGAAAGGCAAAACCCAGATTGGTTCAATGCTGGGCTCTCAGAGCTGGAGCCAGTTATCGAAGCAAAGCGTGCAGCTCTGATGCAATACAAGAGTGATTCTTCTACAAAGTCACTCGAAGAACTCAGAAAGGCAAGAAATAAAACCCAACTGACAGCCAGACGCTGTGCAAATAGGTATTGGCAGGAAATCTGTCAGAGTATCCAGTCAGCTGCTGACGGGGCGACATCCGTGGGATGTACGCCGGTTTGAAGAAGGCCCTCGGTCCATCCGCAACCAAGTCAGCCCCTCTGAAATCAACTACTGGAGATCTCATCAGGGGTCAAAGCAAGAAAATGGATAGATGGGTGGAGCACTACCAGGATCTCTACTCACGGGAGACTACACTGGCTGCGGCTGCAGTCGAGAGTGTCAAGATCTTGTCAGTCATGTGCGAACTTGACAGTCCGCCATCTATAGCAGAGCTCACCAAGGCTATTGACTCCCTAGCAAGAAACAAGGCTCCGGGAAAAGACGGCATCCCCTCAGAGATCATCAAAGCCGGCAAAAACACCATCCTGCTTCGGCACCTTCATGAGCTTCTGTGTCAGTGCTGGGAAGAGGGTACAGTCCCTGAGGATATGCGGGATGCTAACATCATTACGCTTTACAAAAACAAAGGTGACCGTGGTGATTGTAACAATTACCGTGGAATATCTCTTCTAAGCACTGTTGGAAAGACCTTTGCTCGCGTTATCCTGGCCAGGCTACAACTACTTGCTTCTCGAATCTATCCGGAATCGCAGTGTGGCTTTAGAAGAAGCAGATCAACTATTGATATGATATTCTCCATACGCCAACTTCAGGAGAAGTCCAGAGAGCAGAAAATGCCATTATATATGGCCTTCATTGATCTAACAAAGGCCTTTGACTCGGTAAGCAGAACAGGCCTCTTCATCCTGCTCCAAAAAATCGGATGTCCACCAAAGCTGCTGAGGATCATCAAGTCTTTCCATGATGATATGCAAGGCACCATACAGAACAATGGTTCAACATCAGCCGCCTTCCAAATAAAAAACGGGGTAAAGCAAGGTTGTGTCCTCGCTCCTACATTATTTGGCATCTTCTTCTCGCTCTTACTCTCACATGCCTTTCAGACATCAGATGATGGAGTGTTTCTGCACAGTAGAAGTGACGGGAAACTGTTCAATCTCTCGCGCCTGCGTGCCAAGACCAAAATCAGAAACGTCCTGATCAAAGAGATGCTAATTGCTGATGATGCCGCCCTCTTATCACACACAGAAGAAGCCCTCCAAAGGCTCATTAACTGTTTTGAGCAAGCATGTAACGACTTTGGCTTAGCTATCAGCCTTAAGAAGACCAACATCATGGGTCAGGCTACATCGGACATCCCAAACACACATATTGGAGACCACAGATTACAAGAGGTGGAGAAGTTTACCTATCTTGGCTCTACCGTCACCTACAACCTATCCCTTGACGCTGAGCTCAATATACGCATTGGCTAGGCAGCTGTTGCGATGGCCCAACTCTTCAAACGGGCATGGGACAACAATAAGCTGACCAAGACCACGAAAATGAAGATCTACCAGACATGTGTACTTAGCACACTACTGTATGGAAGTGAGACTTGGACGCTATACACACGCCAAGAGCGTCGCCTAAACATCTTTCACCTGCGCTGCCTCCAGAAAATCCTCCGCATCAAATGGCAGAATCATATCCCCAACAAAGATGTCCTCAAGCAAGCAGGAATACCAAGCATGTTTGCACTCCTCACACAAAGATGTATTAGATGGATTGGGCATGTTAGCCGTATGAAAGATGGCAGAATCCCCAAGGACATACTCTACGGAGAGCTTGCTAGGGGTACTAGGTCTGTGGGTAGACCGTTCTTACGTTACAAGGATGTTTGCAAAAGGGACTTGAAGGCCTGCAACATCAATATTAGCGGTTGGGAAGCAGTTGCCGGCAACCGTGGAGATTGGCGACGTGCCGTAAAAGAGGGAATACAAAGGAGTTAGAGTGAGAGAGAGGAGAAATGGAAAGACAAGAAAAGACGTCAACAAGAAACTATGGCATTACAACCAGCCAGGAACAGTCTTCCCTACATTTGCAGTACCTGCCAGAGGGAGTGTTTGTCCAGGGTAGGACTACACAGCCACATCAGGAAATGTATCAGGACATGAAATGTAAAGGCCGGACTAGACTATTTTATGCGCAACTCCATTGTCTCCCGAGACAAAAAGGATGCCAACATATATATACATATATATATATATTATATATATACATATATATATATATATATATATATATATATATATATATATATATACATACATATATTTATATATACATACATATATTTATATATACATACATATATTTATATATACATACATATATTCATATATACATACATATATTTATATATACATACATATATTTATATATACATACATATATATATATATACATATATATATATACATACATAATATATATATATATATATATATATATATATCTACATACATACACACACACACACGCATATATATATATATATATATATATATATATTATATATATATATATATATATATATATATATTGATAGAAATGGTAAGACAACAAAAGAATGAAAGAGACCTCGATATTATGTAAATAGAGGACTTTTTTCGATGGCCGGATAACTGAAAAGATAGCGGCGTGGTTTTCCGCCCCAACATCCGAAACCCGGAGTTTTATCATGGCTACTGAATAATTCTCGCATATATATATATATATATTTTTTTTTTTTTTTTTTTTTTTTTTTTTTCTTAATCCATCAGCTTTCTTGCGTATTAACACAAAACACTTGCCTATGAACGACTGCCAGAGCAATTCTTTGGCACAGCTATGAAGTAGAGCCCGCATCTTTCGTCGTTACATTTATTTCTGTCCGGGTATCCTCTGCTTATTTGATTATTTAGTGTATTTCAATGAAAAGTGACTTCATTTCTATTTGCCGTAAATATCCATGTATTTAGCCTGCTGCTCAGTTTTTTTGTTGTTGTTTTTTTTAGTTTGTCATGATGCCCACTGTGGTGATGATGATGGTGATGGGTGTGTTAATGGCAAAGAAAATAATGAAAAAAATGCAACCAAAAAATATTTTAAAGCGATACGCTCCGGATTAATTAAAACTAAGTCCATAACATTTTATCCCGTTCTACCGTTACCATTTTATTAAAAAAATTACCGACTATAATTACTTAACGATGCTACACAAATTGTACAGTCAATTTTAACATGACTAAAATTTTGTTTCATACATTTAATATACGTTTATTCCAGAATCAGCTACGAAAGTAATGCTATTGAGTTGATCTATTAGTTATGAATTCCATTTAGATGTATCGCTTAGTTTGTCCTGACTATCGGTAATGTCTTATAGAAGACTTTATTAATTTCTTGCCTCTGTTAATGGCATCGTATTCCTATAATTTAACTATATCTATTTATATCAAGTAGTGAAGAAGAAAGATATCGGAAAACAGTAAGTTGCACATATATAATATATATTTACTCTTTATCAACTTTACATCGTTATACGCATAGTGAGAAAACTTAGTCTACCAAATGTTCGTGTTATTTCCAGATTCATTTAAAATATTTTCAATTTTTTTTTTCTAACTTATAAATATCGCTGTTCTTTTATAAGTTTCTTTCTGAATTACATTTTATTTAACATTTCAGTTCTGAAATAAAATGGTAATTGTTAAGGTTTCAAATTAGCAAAAAAAAATATGGAACATGGCTTCCGGGCTATATTTAAGTTCACCTGAAGGTAAAAAAAAAACGGTTTTTGTTTTTTTAATTGAAAGAAGGAACAGGGAACAACTTTTGGGGGTAATATGTAGTATAAAATTATTAATATAGCATGTGTAATTTATTTAATTTATTATGTTGCTGTTAAGTCGAGCTGAATTATTCCTCCTTTGTAATGAAACATAACGGTCGGACGGAAAATTTTTATTTATTTTTTAACGGTCTGATTATTTAAGAGAATGTTTTTGAGGTAAAAAGAGAAATGATGGAGAAACGGAGATATAATATTCAATGTATTTAAACAGAAATGAGGTAAATTAAAATAAATGTTTAGTTTTTTTGTGAATCGACAGAATATGAAATTTGAAACTTGTAATATCCCACAATCAAATAAGAAGGGCGATTTTATATCACCGTATATTCAAAAGAAAATAAACGAAAGCCACAATATAAAATACATATGCGAACATTATTAAGCAATTAATAAGGTTTAAAATGTGATCTTTAAGTATGAAAATATCTAATTGTGTCAGATATTTAAGGATCGTGTTGCTTGATCCAAATAGTAATTCTTCCACAATGTTCTTGTGTTTGGGGAACGAACAAGAAATCTGGACAATACTGCATTCCTATAGAATAGAGTCGGAAGTTATCTAGTGCGTCAAAAATCGTAATTTTTTCGGATGAGTATGTTTTGCAAAATCTTAATTCTGCAAATAAAAAATAATAACATTTTTTTAAAATAAAACACGGATTTTTTTTTTTTCAGATTTAAAAATCTGATTTATCTTGTAAGTATTTGGTCATCACGTAAATAATGCGGTTTTTCATTTCATGAACTAAAGGTCGTAGGGAGGATGGGATAAACTATCTGCACTACCTTGCTCTAAAAGCAGGTAGTAATTTTGGTGGAGGTAAAGAATACGCACACCACCCGTTTTCGGCTTAACCCTAAACACTGGGTGTGCGTATTCTTTACCTTGTCATTATTAGTGCAAGTTTTGAAGAATGCAGTTCGATTTTAAGAGTTCTTTCAAAGCTACAATGGAAGTGAGAAAGAACCATATTTTGCTTTATGAGTTCAATAAAGGCAACAACGCAACAGAAAGTGCGAGGAATATTAATGCAGTATATGGGGATCGGACAATAAGCGTAAGCCAGTGTCAACGGTGGGGCGATCTTTCATTTTATTTCGAAGGCGTGCGCGCGCAGCTCAGCTGTTACCTTACTTTCGGTAAATTCCGTAAAAAAATGTTTATTTATTCTTGTGGTTTGAAATGTACATTTTGTTTGAAGTCAGAGACAAAAGGGACATGGAGTTGTGTATGTGTTAATAGTGAGGGTTGCTAGACAAGGTGTGTATGTGTGAGAGATAGAGAGTGACAGCGTACATTTTTTTAAAATTTTTTCAATGAATGTATGAGTGATTGACTGAGAAAGAGAGACAGAGAGAGAGAATGATAGCGTGAATTTTTACTTATTTATTTACTTTTTCTTGCATCTTTTTTCGGTGTGCAATTGACTGAGAGAGAGAGAGAGAGGTGTATCTTGCTCTGTGTGTGTATGTGTGAAAAAAGAGAGAGGGAGAGAGTGATAATGTAAATTTTTTATTTAGTTTTTCTCGCATTATTTTTTTTTTTAGTGACACAGAGCAATACCCCTCTTTGACAACACACTTCTCTCTCTCTCTCTCATACAGCACATACTTTCTGTCTCGCACCCCTCATCAACACATACACACGCCTTTGTCCATTTCGTCTCTCTTTCACTTTATGCTGACCTCAAACAAAATGTACATTTCTACCCACGAAAATGAATATAAATTGTTTATGGATTTTACCGAACGCTGTACCTTAACAGCTGTTTAGTTTGGCATTTTTGCCAGTTAAATCGAAAGATCGCCCAACAAGGACGTTCTGCAAACCCTGGTGGAACAAAATCCCATTGTAACTGTTGAGGAACTGGCAGAGAAGCTTGGATTTAGTCATTCAACTATTCATTGACACCTGTGTGTCATCGGTAAAGTCAGCCAATAAGGTTCCTCACAAACTTTCCAAGTCTAATCGTGCATGGAGAGTGAATGTGTGCTCTTCTTTACTGTCATGTCTCACGAATGAACCTTGTTTGGACCGAATAGTGACTGGTGGCGAGAAATGGATTCTCTATAAAAATGTCAAGTGCTGAAGACAGTGGGTAGGGAAAGGAGAAACACCAGCACCCCAGGCTAGAGAAGGTTTTCACCCACGTAAGGTATTGTTATCTGTTTGGTGGGATATGAAAATGTTTAGTCCACTTTGAACTTTTAAACCCAAACAAAACAATAACAAAGGAGATCTACTGCAAGCAGCTGAAGTCAGCGCTAGAAGAAAAACGACCATCTTTGGTTTCAAGATGAAAGGTGTTCTTCCATCAGGATAACGCTTGGCCACATACAGCGAGGATGACATTCCAAAGGCTGGAGTAGTTTGAATGGACAACAATGCCCCACCCACCATATTTGCCAGGCATTGCCCCAACTGATTATCATTGACACCTGTGTGTCATTGGTAAAGTCAGCCAAATAGGTTCCTCACAAACTTTCCAAGTCTAATCGTGCATGGAGAGTGAATGTGTGCTCTTCTTTACTGTCATGTCTCGGACAGAAAAAATATGAATTCTGTAGACAAGGTCAGAACAGTACTGGAGGAGTATTTTTATGTCACGGACAAATGAATTTTGGAAGAGGGGCCTTGCTAGTCTACCAGATAGATGGAAGAAGATTGTAGAAAATGAAAGAGAGTATATTTTAGATTCAAAAAGAACTATCTTAATTATGAAAAATAAAAGAAATATAAACAACTTCATTATAGGATGACCCAATATATTGGGATTTTTCAAAAGTATGTGTAACTTTTTGAAATATCTGAATAATTGGAAAATTTTCAGATTAAACTAAAAAACTCAGGTAAGGGAGTTGGCAAAAAATAAAGTAAAATAATCACCCCACCCCCTCCCTAAATCGAAATTTGAAGACATTATGGTTTTGGACCCTACTATCCTTTTTGAGCATATATTTTATACTTTAAAAATATGCATATTCAATGCATTATTGTCTTTGTAAAGTTTAAGGACATTCATGCTTTTTGTTTTGTTTTTTTTACGGCCGTAAATTGTATGAAGAATTGCCAGCGTAACTGTGAATATGTGCCCTTCCCTCCAGTTGTATTAACTTTCAGAAAAATTAGCATTTTGTTGTGAAATTTTCTACAGATATGTCTCAGTTGGTATAGCTTATGTTGGAATTTAAGGAAAAAATATGAGAAAGGCAAATATTTCAGACACCTCAACTTTTTCTCATACACATCAATAATGTAGATTATAATTATGTTGAAAATAAAAAAAAAAACCCAATTATTTTTGAGGACTATGCCACTATTTTCTTCCTAGAATTTATTAAATGAATATTCCAAAGATACCAGCATAATCTGAAAAAAGTTTCCTGCAAAGTTTTCATCGTTCTTAATACAATCAAGAAGATCTTGTGCAACTTGAAACCCAAGTGTCATTTTGGTCAGCTGAAAGCAGTTTTGGCACAAACTTGGCAGACATGCATCTCCTACCCAAACCTCCAGTCATAATATACTGGACTGAACTGATCTGCATATCTTCTGATAACTCATGGATGGTGATTCGATGATTTTCCCCCTCAGAGCTGCATGCACATCTGCGGTGTTTTTCTCAGTTCTGCTGGTTGCGAGTCTCTCAGAACATTCGTCAATATCGACATTTTTCAACCATCTTGGAAGCACCTGAACCACTTATACACTTGTGTGCAGTTCATACTCCCTCTTCATACACTTTCTGCAATTTTGCATAGGCCTCTGAGCAAGTATCACCCTGACAACTTCCTCTGTTATGGTCAATGCAATGATCACACGCTACACATCTTCAGTTCAAGTACTGCTGTAAACAACAGAAATGAACTAGAACATTATAACTTAAGACACCTACACAGCAGAGTTCAAGGTCAATCTTTGCCAAGCAGCTTCACTCTGCTTGCTTTAGCTTTGTCACTATGGCAACAGTCTGGACACTTATTGATCAGACCTCATATATTTCAAAATGTATATTGCTCAGCTATTTGAGCTTGTGAATGTCCCAACTGTCTATTGGGGTATCTCTTCTGCCATGTGGATGCAATCAAGTATTTCATGAACAAGTCTGAGAAGCTATCATAAATATAGCATTATCTGCATTTGGCATGAATCCACATGATTTGTGTAGGCATTTGTGGTTTCATTTACAAACAACATGGAATGTTATTATAGTCAAGTGCAAGAATCCATGACTCTTAAGTTCTGATCTGCTGCCCATTCATCGGTAAATATTATACTTCCTGGGCAGACATGCAGAGTATCATTGATTACAAAGTTGTTAACCAGCATATCAGATATATAGATAAACACTGTGGGTAGTGCTTAATTCAAATCTGCCCAATACTCAAGTGCCATTATTGTGTGCATCTCACCTGTATTTTGTGCAGGAATTTTGTTTGTTGCTATTATGACTGCAAGTGGGATTACATATCTGATGTTCAGCTAAAGCAGCTCAACAAAAATTTGACCAGTCAGTTATAGGATTTCAACTTCAAATCTGTAGTTTCAATACTCAGGGGTTGAATTCCAAATTGCCGTTATAACTTTTAATGGGACACAGAATGAGCACCAGTATGGCAACTAGGATTCTATCCAACCGGACATAGCTGTTATCAAAGATTGGATCTTTTCTAATTGTTATAAGTTTCCTATTGTATTTAGCAGTACTCTTCCAGTTTGTAACCACAAACATTTCACAAATAAACAGTTGTGGCCCCAATCACAGATGCAATTTTGAGCTAGAAGTCCAAATCTTTTCAACCATTCAATTAGCTGGTCATGATCATGGCTCAACAAAGTTGTGCCTGATGAACAAATAGAGGGCATTGCGTGATACCTATGTCAAAATTCAGGAATCAAAAACAGTTGAACAATCAGAATACTCTGCCAAATCTTATGTTTATTTATTGACATTAAATTAAATTAATCATGCGTTATGTTATAGCTTCAGGATTTTGATGATGTGATTGTTTGCTTTCAGAATGACATTGTAGGGTACATCTGAAAGGCATGATATGGCCAGTTTGATTACTCAGGGGTTGATTCTATCTCATTTTGCTTAGGGAAATTCTCTGAAAGAAATCTTTGTAGAAAGGTGAGTAGAATGCTCACACTAATTATTAGATACGTACTCGTTACCTCATTTTATTTCAGCCTTAATCTCTGTCTTTTCAATAAACTCAAATGGCAGGCCATCCTCTACATAGTTGTTTAGTGTGCTCAAAAAAGCAGAAACCACATAGGTATATTCTAAGATTTGAGCAGCAATGAAATTCCAGGGGGTCAACATTGTGAGGAACAACTGAGTGTAGTGATTAATGTGAGGTGGGGCTGGACACAACAAAGCGGGTAAGAGAAAGAGAGTTAAGTAGAATGGAAAGCCTGAGTGAAAGTGGCATGGACCCAACCAGCTTTAAGAAGCCAGGATCATTTTAATAGCAAAAGGAAAGGGTAGGAAGAGGGGGCAGCATGCCCGTGGGTTAGAAGTTGGAGTGTGTCTATGACTTTATACAAATCAGTCTGATGGCCTTTTTCTGGATCCCACTCCATTGTGGGCCTCACTTAAGTTTTGTAGGGTATCAATAATTGTTGAGAGCTAAAGTATTTTATGTGCCTGATAAGAAGGGTTTGTATGGAGATATGGTCCTAGCTTTGTTAAAGATATACTAGGTGAGATCCTCAATGATGGTGTGACTCAACATTTGGGATGGCTTCAAGAGCTATTGTGACTGCAACTCATGATTAAAGGAGTTGTGGTATGGTGATATTTTTTTTATGAGCAGTGTTTGTGTTTTCTTTGTATTGATAGAACAAAGACTGTCATATCCCTGTTAGAAGATTAGAACATGCTTTCAAGGTCTATGTTTATGGGGTTGGTGTCTGTAGTTATTTTGTTGAATGAACGTGCTGTGTCTTTGTTGAGGATTAAGCTGCTGTTGAGCTCTGTAAAACTTAACCCTTTAGTATTTAATCCACCTATATCCAACCCAAATATTCTACCTATTTTATGTTAAAACTGACCAGATCCATCCTCTCACACCTACCCTGTAATGTCATTCTCAATATATAGAAACACACCATTGAAATCTTGAAGCTATGCAATAATGTATGATCAATTCAAAGCAATGTGAATAAATAAGCAATATATTTGACAAAATAATCTGAACATTAGCGGATTAAATCAGTTTTTGTGTTTATGAAGTGGTTTCCCTTGGCTTTTAGTTGTCTGAAAGAGGGTGTTGTAATTTTGTTCATTAATACTTGATCGTGTTCTGATGATGAGAAGCTAAGTTGTTGGAGGAGAGTTGAGGGACTATTTAGCATGTAGTTGTGATAGCTAAATGTATGGGCAAAAGATGGTGTCAGCAGGAATAATTGCAGTTAAGGTGGTGATGGAAAAGTAGTTTAGTAGTGATGTTGTTGCTTAGCTCTAGATCCTCTGATTGAGAAGACCTAAGCCCAAAAGTATTCAAGCTGTGAACCATGCAACCTTGTATACAGACAGTGTAATAGATGTACTCTTTTACTTGTTTCAGTCATGTGACTGTGGCCATGCTGGAGCACCGCCATTAGTTGAGCAAATTGACCCCAGGACTTATTCTTTGTAAGCCTAGTACTTATTCTATCAGTCTCTTTTTCCGAACTGCTAAGTTACGGAGACGTAAACACACCAAGCGATGTTGGGGGGACAAACACATACACACACATACATAAAAGGCACCATCCGATTGTGGCCGTTTGCCAGCCTCATCTGGCACGTAAAAAGCACCCACTACACTCACGGAGTGGTTGGCGTTAAGAAGAGCATCCAGCCGTAGAAACATTGCCAGATCAGTCTGGGCCTGGTGCAGCCTTCTGGCTTCACAGACCCCAGTTGAACCGTCCAACCCATGCTAGCATGGAAAGCGGACACTAAACGATGATGATGATATATATACATATATATGACGAGCTTCTTTCAGTTTCCGTCTATCAAATCCACTCACAAGGCTTTGGTCGGCCCAAGGCTATAGTAGAAGACACTTGCTCAAGGTGCCACGCAGTGGGACTGAACCTGGAACCATGTGGTTGGTAAGCAAGCTACTTACCACACAACCACTCCTATTTTTTTAAGAAGGTAGTGTGTGATTTGAGGAATATTTGGCTGCTGATTCTGGCAGGTTGTAAGACCTCGTAATGGCTTCCTTTTTGGTGTTATTGTTTCTGTACCAGGACATTTTGCCTGTATTAAAATCTTCTCTTTTGGTGGCTCATTAAAATGCACCCAGTCAAACGATGTAAAATGGTTGAGTATTCCCTTTACTCTTTGTCATTTCTTATTCACTTACTGCTCCATTTGATGAGTTGCCTATGATGTAGCTTAAAGAGTCCAAGAACCCAATATGGATCATTAAAGAAAATAACTATCCTGACATTATTTCCTGTGACCATTCTTTTTAAACCATATCTCCATTATATTTCTGTATAACACAAATCTTTGAGCTAAGACCAATGCATGCAAATTATGATGCACTTGTCATAAAGATTTTGTAACAAAATGTTCATGGCTTGACAAGGTATCTTACAATAGTGATATTTATTTGACTGCCATACAAATATGTCTTTATGAGAATTATCTGTGAGTGACATACACCAGCCTAATGATGTGTACAGAGGTATTTGGTTTCTAAATCTTCTTTACATTTGTTATCTATATTTTGGAGGATATTCCTGTATTTTCTCTTTAAAGATAATTGCTCATTTTATCTCTTGTTTGTTGTCCATTATCATCCTAGATCATATTATGCACAATTGACCTTCTTCAAGTACAAACTGACAACCTGACATCTTTGGCTTCCTAAAATTAGCATCTGTCATTTCCTGCTTTACCATTATTACAACAAACACTTCTATAATTAAGTTTTATGTTTGTATTATTGTAGCTCTGTAATTTTTTTTTATTAACTTTGTTGTTTTAACATTATCTTTTGTCCAATCTATTTGTCTCTAGTAACCTTTGTTTGTTTTACTCTTTTTCTTTTCTTATGCTGTTTTATTTCATTTCAGGAAACTTCTCACCCACATAAATGAAGAATGACATTATCATGTATTATGACATCACTTATATAACCTTCAAGTAATTTATATGTTATGTAAAGAAAGGAATCACATTTGTATTTGAGAGACACCATGGAGGACACATCTGAGAATCAGGTTCTTACTGAAATAAAATCTGAGAAAAAAGATACAACTGATGAGGCACAGTTAGGTGTAGCAAAGAAATTATACACCTGTGATGTCTGTTTACTAATATTCTCTGATATTGAAAGTTTGAATAATCACAAACATATCCACACAGACAGAAAACCATATCACTGTGATATCTGTGGTAAAATATTCAATGTCCGTTCAAAATTAACTCGTCATAAGTCTACCCACACAGGTGACAAACCATATCAGTGTGATATCTGTAGGAAAACATTCTCACAGAAAAACAATTTAACCCGCCACAATCGTATCCACACTGCAGAAAATGCATTCCACTGTGATATCTGTGGCAAAACATTCAAAGCCCTTGGGAAATTGGCATCTCATAAACGCACTCATACAGAGAAGAAACCTTACCGTTGCCATACCTGTGGTAAAGCATTTGCTAAAAGTAAAACATTAATTAACCATAAACGCACTCACCTCAATGAGAAACCATTTGAATGTGATGTCTGTGGCAAAGCATTTTCCAAAAATAAACCATTAGTTATCCATAAACGTGTTCACACCAAAGAAAGACCATACGAATGTGATGTATGTGGCAAAACATTCTCTCAGAGTGGGTATTTAACTTCTCATAAACTTATTCACACAGGAGAGAAACCCTTCCACTGTGATATTTGTGATAAAACATTCTCTCGTAAAGATTACTTGAAACGTCATACACGTATTCATACTGGGGAAAAACCATATGAATGTGATGTTTGTGGTAAAGCATTCTCTGGAAGTGCAAATCTAACGTGTCATAAGCGTAAACATACAGGTGAGAGGCCATACGAGTGTAATGTCTGTGGTAAGACTTTCTCAACAACTGGAAATTTATCATCCCATAAACGTATTCATTCAAATGAGAAACCATACCAGTGTGAAATCTGTCATAAAGCATTCTCTCAAAATGCACATTTAAGCAATCATCGAACTGTTCACACACGTGAGAAACCATACCACTGTGATGTCTGTGGCAAAGCATTCTCTATAAACGGAGATTTAACTCGTCACAAACGTATTCACACCATTCAGAAACCTTACCAGTGTGATACCTGTGGTAAAATGTTCTCTACAATGGAGATTTTAGCAACTCATAAAGTTAGTCACGCAGAAACTGTACACCAGTGTGATATCTGTGGTAAAATATTTTTGAAAAAGAGATATTTAGTGAGGCACAAACACATTCACTCAGGGTCGCACTCATATCACTGTGATATCTGTGATCAAAATTTCTCTACACGTGAAGATTTAACTATCCACAAGCACATACACACCGGTATAAAACCATTCCAGTGTGATGTCTGTGGTAAAATATTTGCCCAGAAACGATATATAATTAAGCACAAACGTATTCACACAGGTGAGAAACCATACCACTGTGATACATGTGGTAAAGCTTTCTCTCGAAGTGAATATTTGACACTTCACAAACGTATTCACACAAAAGAAAAATTATATACGTGTGATGCTTGCGGTAAGACATTTTCTGATAATATAACTTTGACTGAACATAAATGTATTCAAACAGAAGATAAGCCATTATTTAAATGTGATAAATGTGGTAAAGAATTCACACACAAATCTACTTTATGTATTCACCAGCATGTTCATGCAATAGAGTAATTATACTCTGTACAGTATTGGAGCTGGCTCATTAATATATGTTAACACATGATAGCTATCCATTTTTTGCAATACATTAAAGCTATAACTACTACCTCTGCTGAAACACATTGCTAAACTAATCATGTTGTTAACCAAAAATTTTGATGTGGCCAATACTTGCCAGTATTAACTTCATTATTGAATAAAAAAAAATCTGTTTCAGTCCATGTCTTCCTCTTTTCCGCCTCCATCCCAACTCTGAGTGATTGAAACTGACCTCTTTGGTATATCCCTCCAGATCTTTCATACAACCAGTTCCCTTGAAGTTCAGAATCTCCACATTGTTTACTCAAAGCTTTGTTGCACAAAGAACTCTGCCTGTAAAACATAGAATAAGCCACCAACAACAACAGCAACAACTCCATTTTGGGAATTGCTCTAAGTAAAGCAGAAAGTTGTCTTTGTGCATGACATAGCCTGGATGTTTTCTTCCCTCCCAGACTGCAGCAGAGTTTTCTGGTCTCTTACCAAGAGAGTCTCTTCTGGCTACATAGAATCCTCAGGAAAATAACTTTATAAGCAGCACATCAGTTGTAAAAGCTATATATTTTCTCCTTGCATCACTTATATAACTCCACACTATATGCCAAACAAAACTCCCTGCAATTTTCCTTCTAGTTTCACCATTATATTCACACAATATTCACATTCAAATATCTGATGATTTAATTGAAATAACTAGTCCTGACTTTATTCTTTCCATCCCTCTCAAGCAAAGCACCTATTCTGTCCTTGTTAAACGATTCAATCTCTCACTCTCACACACACAAGCTCTCAGTCCATGAAAGCATGTGACTGGGTGCATTGCTGAAAATGGGTAACTTCAGGCCCCATTGACTACAGACCTATATTTATAATGCTCTCTCCACTATCTCGAGAACTGATGATTAGAAACAGTTGTAAACCACTTTCTCTGACAACTCATTGTTTTGATCTAGATCAACTGGAGACTTGCTTTCCTTCATTATTCACCAGTTCTTGTTCTTTGGAATTCTGGTGAAAGCACTGTTGTGGTACTTGAAATCAGCAAATTCCTCAAACATGTTTGGTATGAAAACATTTTAGCTAAATTACCCCAACTCTAGTTTACATCTCTATCATAGACTTCTTGTCAGACCTTTGCTGATAATACTCTCTTCAGTCCTGAGCTTATACTTTCGGTCTGTTATAATTGAGATTGTCTCAATGTCATCTCTATACATATGATTCTACACTAACCCTTGAAACTTCTATATACATTAACATTGGTGCACAACCTAAATATTTTACACCAAACCTGCTTTACCTTTTTGCACAGGGCTCTTGAAAATGTCCATCAATTAGAATGTAACACTCTAGTCTGTTTCAACATCATATAAACACAAATCAAAGTATCAGTCTTGTACTTCACCTCATCTAGTTATGGACAACACATAAGTAAAATCCATCAAAGTCCCTAAAATGATTTCCTATGGTGATCTTGTTCTAAACACTACACCCAATCCTTCCCTGAACTGCAACATACTGGAATTCTTGTTTGGCCTACATTTTTGCTGTGAACATAGCCTTCAGGTGCCTGATGTCTGCATTTCTCCTTTACTCAGATGGAATAAATATTGTGTACGAAATTAATCCATCAAGTAGTCTAGATTTGACAATAAAGTATTAAAACTAGACAGTGTGCTGGGCTGAATCTGATTTAGATTGAAAATATGTTCCTAAAAATGTCAGACCTGCATGAACTTATAGAAATCTTTACCCCAATTTCAAAGGATGACTAAATGTAATCTTGTAACAAGAATGAACTCATTTGCTGTATGGTGTTCTCATATCATTGTGGTATTTGTGGTGAAAATTTACTTGGAATACACTTGATTTGACTACAAACTTATTCGTGGAATTGATAACTATACAGCAATATACACAGTATAACATTTTCACTAAACAGTATATTAACTGTTCATGAACATTGATATAGGTGGTATCTATGGTAAAAGTGGGAAAATGGAGTGTTTTATGAAATTTAAATAGAATAAATTCAAAGTTTCATCGTTCTTGAACCTTGTCATTTGACATCACAAATACTTGCGGTTTTAAAAGAATTATCCATTATAAATTCCATAAATGTGTCTTTTACCCCTTTGAAATATTTTCATGTTACATTATTCCAGCCATTTCACTTTTCCCTCTTGGGCTGACAGAAGTTAGCAGTTATTTTTATAAACTTTGATCCTGAACCCTCCAATATAGTATCAGTGATTCACCTAAGGATCCTGTGCTTTAAGCTTGTATGTGTTTCTGTAGCCATTTACTTGATCAATTCTTATGAATGTAGTGTAACTTCTGATTATATTTTATATAAATACATGAAGCCATGTGTCCAATTAATGTTCGAAAACGTGTTGTTGCATTTCCAATTAGTTTACTTTGGATTAACTTTAATAATTAGTTTGATTATATACTTACATTTATCATAATTTCATTGCCATTAATTGCTAACAACAAATGTGTATTTTGAAAATTAATTGATGTAAGGTTTATCCTTTGAAAGCTTGTTTTTCATGAAAATATCTTCAAAATTATATAATGCCAAAGAAAAAGAATATATATATATATAACAAATAGAATGCAAAGACTGAAGAATAAATAAAATGTATGAAATTATTTGAAAATAAAATGATTGTATCGATGTCTGCTTTATTTAGTGGGTGGTGGAGTGATTTTCGTTTAATTTTGACTCCACAAGAGATACCAAGCTTTTCTGTTGTTCAGATGTTTGAATTAAGAATTTTACCATGAATGTATTTGTTATTAAATTGAAGACTAACTATATTGTATAATCTCAGACATAGCCTAAGCTGAGGGTGAGTAAAGCATTTACAAGGAAATGCAAAGAATGGTACTGATTCTTCAAGAATTGTCACTGAGATGTTGAATGCAAACAGCATATAATAATGCTAATTATTTCTTAAGTTTATCAGTGAGTAAAGAATGCTAAAGGTTGAGAATAATGTTCATTGAATATCTATTAGCCTTGTTATCAACTGCTACAACTGGAAATATGCGACTCAAGCTGATACACCATATCATGAAAGTAAAAGTAATATCTTGGATAAAATGCCATTTCACTCTGTATTAGAAACTTTAATAAAAGAACTTTTTTGGAACAGCAATAGCAGGAGCAGTTCTTAACCAGTGCTTTTTGATGGGACCATATAGTGGATGTTAAGCAAGTTAGATGTAAATGTAAGATCCAGAAAGCAGTTAAAGCTATGAGGTGTTACAATTAGTCATGAGTGTCAGACTGTTCAAGTTGTGAGGGCTCTGTCTTAACCAGCTTGTGTTCATCATATGCAGACAGACAAATATGGGACAGGCTGTTTTGTGAATTTCACTATACTTGCGATAGTCTTTATAATGATGAAGTACAGTTTAGAAACAGCTTCTAAATTTAATGCCGATGCAAAGTAACTTTATTTAAGTAAAGAACTGGATACTGCAAACAAAGACCTTAAAAAATATTATATTAAATGTGGAACAGTTGTCTGTGGTTATTCTTTATCTTTTTTGATTTTTGAAGAGAGATTCACATCTTTAGCACAGCTGGCTTCTGTGACAGTAAATACTTTTCTTGTACATCTCAAACAATGGTTTTCATTCTGTTATGTTTGCACTTAGAAGTTTTGATAGGAATGTTCCACTAATGTGTATAAATACGTCATCAAAGTGCTTATTATACCATATGGTATCTAACTGATTACTCCATATGTTCCATAACAATGTAAAACATACATGAGAAGAAACTTTATGTCAAACTGATAATCCAATGTTATATATATATTTGCACTAGTGCAATACAATCTCTGAAGATTATGAACGGAGGTTTACAGAGTGGAGTGTGTATGTTTGTCTGTTGCAGGCTTGCTGATACCCACTAAGTCTAATTCAGGATAAACAGGGATGGTTGTTTCTTTGTTTTCCCTCTTTTTTTTTTTTTTTTGTCAGTAAGGCTGGTCCTGTAGGTGTCTTCAAATGAAGGTATTGCCCAGGGGACAGTGAGATACCAGGCTTCATAATCAACAGCAAGACCAGACTAATGGTGATGACCAATGTGGCAGGCACCCAGAGATTTTTTTTTTTTAGGGAGTCTTTGTCTTCTTTGGTGCTCCTCTATCAGTAACCAGAGAAGAGTTCACCATATGACATGATCTTAGGAAGTCAGTGATGTGATCCACCCAGCATTAGCTGTATTCAGCAGTGTTGCTTTGCTACTGGTGACCCCCACCTGCTCTTGGATCTCAATGTTAGACAGTCATGCCACTGGATGTTAAGGAAAATGTAAAAGAAGCACTGATTGAATTGCTCAATAAGTTGGTGGTGCCAATAGATGGCTCACAAGTCATACAAGAATATGGTTGGAACAATGGTTCTGTACTCACTGATCTTGGTTCCCTTCCTCATGGTTATTGTTCCAGACATTGTACAAGTCCATGGATGCACTGTTTACTTCGGCCAGTCTATTGTCGGCTTCCATGTTGATTCTTAGTATCATGAGATGGAGTGCCCAAAGTAGATAAATTAGTTGACTGTCTTTATTTCATTCTCCCTAATGGTGATGTGAAGGGGTGGTATAGGTTGATGGAGGACTTCTGTTTTGTTTAAACTGGCTTCTAGGCCCAAGTCCCAGACAGCTTCTGCAAAGCAAGGGATGATGCATTGCAGAGCTGTCTATGTGGACAAGGGCACTATAATCTGTGAAATTTAACTCATAGATGGGTTGTTTCAGAGCTTCTGTGTGAGTTTGCAGATGCCTCAGGTTGTAGAAACAACAACTTCAAAAGCATACAAAGCACATCTATGGATATAAAAAAAAACTATGGTATGAACACTAAAACTGGCATGATTCCTGCATTTGCTACCATAACTTTAGCTTAAAAGTTATTGAGTGAAAAAAATAGCAAATGTTAATAAAAGTTCATTCTTTTATTTGTTTGTGCTTTGACGGTGGTCATGCTGGAGCACCACCTTTAGTTGAACAAATCAACCCCAGGACTTATTCTTTGTAAGCCGAGTGCTTATTCTATCGGTTTATTTTGCCAAACTGCTAAGTTATGGGAATGCAAACACACCATCATCGGTTGTCAAGCGATGGTGGGGCGACAAACACAGACGCACATATATTTATAGGTGCAACACAGTGGGACTGAACCCGGAACCATGTGGTTGGGAAGAAAGCTACTTACCACACAGTCATTCCTGCACCTGTTCACAAAATGAGTTTATCTCTAAGAATTAAATCATCAAAAATCAGATTCTGCAACCTTCCTTTTTTATTTAGTTTGCTTCTGCCAATAACCTGACATGCAGTGTTGTTACAATGTATTTCTCTTTCCTTCTAGTCTTAAATCCATTCAGACAATTCATTTTTTAATTCTGGATAGTAAGCTTGCTTTCTCCTAAACATTGGTTACTGCTTAGCATTTTATGTTGTGTTGGACCTGGCTCTTTGTCCACAGCCAAACGTTGCTCTGAACAACATTGAATTTCCTTGAAGCTGTACAATTGTTGTTTTTAACAAATTCTATAGAATGAGATGATTGGATGCAACTCTTTGCACCCAATCATCTCATTCTATAGAATGACGATTCAGAACATTACTGGGCATTCAACCTGTTTTGCCACTGGAGGCAAAAACACTCATGCACAAATATACGCACACTGATAGAGAGAGACATCACACATACACACATAACTAGATGTTCACACATATAAACAGAGAGACAGAACATTAAAACTTAATCTCAAATAAGTCAGCCCACAAAGTATCTCATATTCCAAATTCTGATTTCTGAGTTTAAATTTTACACTATAGACAATATGCAGGCATGGCTGTGTGGTAAGGAACTGGGTACTGTCTTACTGCATGACACCTTGTGCAAGTGTCTTCAACTATAGCCCTGGGTCAGTCAAAGATTTGTGAGTGGATATAGTAGACAAACTGAAAAGAAACCTATCATCTCTCTATATACATATTGGTCTTTGTGTTTGTTTCCACCCCACCCTCACTGCTTGACCACCGGTGTTGACGTGTTTACCTCCTCATAACTTAGCAGTTCAGCAAAAGGAGCTGATAGAATGGGTTGACTCATTCAACTAAGAATTCTTCAAGGTGATGGCCACAGTCTAATGACTGAAACAAATAAAAGATACTAAAGTTTTTTTTGTTTTCACTCCTAGTAGATTTTACATTTCAAAGTATAATTGTTTAAATTTTGTTGTTTTCTTACAAACTTAGTCTGGTGGAAGGGGTAGTGTCCATGACCTTTTCAGGTGTTTGAGATTTGTGAGTTTGGAGCTATAAATTACCGTAAATCCTTGAGTATAATATGCAGGGGCTGTACCTCTGAAAAACCTAAACCTTTGTATAATACGCCCCCCCCCTTCTCTAACTTGAGTCGTGCGTAATGAAGCCTGTAGCACCTAGTCAAACAAACACTTCCACACATGCGTAATACAATAATGGTGATATTCTTAAGTGTTATATGGGAATGTAAATATGTTTGAAAATTGTTTTTGTTATGTGTTATTCTGTGTTCTGAATACTTTTATTTTAATAAATGTTGCTTACTGCAAGTTATGGATGATTCTTTTATGATTTCATTGCTTTCAGGCTTAGCTTAAGGTATTTTCACTCCCAACATCACAAAATGCGTCTGAATAAACATTGCCGAACAGCAAATAGAAACTCAGACATTACTTAGAAAATATTTTTCATTTTTAACTTCATATATAGTACGCATTAGGGATTTTGACATTTAAATTTTGCGAAAAAAATGCAGATTATACTCGAGGATTTACGGTATCCAATCAACACAAGCAGAAAGGAGATTCCAGGTTGATGATATTCTGTAGAGATGTGAATGAGTTTCGTGATTTGTGCAGGATTGGGAGTTTGGGTGGAACAATGATATCAAGTAGAAAGATGAGTAGGTCTGGAATGCCTGAGGGGAGGAGGTATGAGACCAGCTATGAACAAGGAACAGAGGCCATCATTTAAACCACATACCACTAGCATGTTAAGTGAATTATGAATTGACATTGAATGCCTTCACTACTCAGACCATATTTTATAACTGTTCTTTCACTCTTTTACTTGTTTCGGTCATTTGACTGTGACCATGCTGAAGCACTGCCTTGAAGGGTTTTAGATGAGCAATCAACCCCAGGACCTATCTTTTAAGCCTAGTTTTTATTCTATCAGTATCTTTTCCCAAATCACTAAGCAATGGGATGTAAACACACCAGCACCGGTTGTCAAGTAGTGATGGAGGGACAAACACATACACAAAAGACACACAGATATATATATATATATATTTGTAAAAAATGAAGTTCGAAAATGCTGCTGTATTATACAATTTTTAATTTTTATATATACATTATAACATGTTTCAGTTCATTTTTTACAAATATATACCTACTCGTATACGAGCTAATCCTATTATAAATATATATATATGAAGACCCATTGAGGCAAGTGAGGATCAGAATCGAAATCGATCAATGGAAATTGCAGATGTGTTACCAGTGCCGGTGGCATGTAAGAGAACTTTCCGTTTCGCGACCGTTGCCAGCACCGCCCCGTTTCGTGTCCGTTGCCAGCCTCGCCTGGCCCTCGTGCCGGTGGCACATAAAAAGCACCATCCATTCGTGGCCGTTTGCCAGCTCTGTCTGGCACCAGTGCGGGTGGCACGTAAAAAGCACCCACTACACTCACGGAGTGGTTGGCGTTAGGAAGGGCATCCAGCCGTAGAAACACTGCCAGATTTGACTGGGCCTGATGAAGCCTTCTGGCTTCACAGACCCCAGTAGAACCGTCCAACCCATGCTAGCATGGAAAACGGACGCTAAATGATGATGATGATGATGATGATATATATAATGGGCTTCTTTCATTTTCTGTCCACCAAATCCACTCACAAGGCTTTGGTCAGCCTGAGGCTATATTAGAAGATTTGCCCAAGTTGCCATGCAGTGGGACCAAACCCGGAAACATGTGGTTGGGAAGCAAGCTTCTTACCACACGCTCACAGCTGTGCCTATAGCCAATAAAATGTTGATCTTAGTTCAGTATTTCTCATTGATCATAGAGCGGTGAGAATTGAGGAAATAGAAAAATTACCATGTTTAATAAAATTAAGAGTCTAAACTTTTTATCTTGTCCAATATCATAGAAAACAAAGCAAGATTATATGGGTGCAAACTCTGTTTTGTCTTCTTAATAAAGAGTAGGGAGGAGAGATTTTCACTATTTGGGTGAGTGTATCAGTCATTTTGAGAACTACAGCATTTGTCATTAGATGTCTCAGGGTTACTGTTTCCTGCAGTCTGTTGTGTATTTTTTTTTACTCAAATATTTGACATAGCAATATAAATAACCTTGTGTTAGAACTCAATATACATATGCTTCACTATCAAACGATCATTTCATTTTAGAATCTCTGAGGAAGCCATAAGGTGATGCATAAACACTCACCTCTGAGTGCACTGCAGCTTATAGCAGAAACAACTGCTAGCAAATGAAGTTGATTCCATAATTATTGGTCTTTTATCATTTATTTAATTATATATGTGTGTGTGTATGTATTCAATCGTTTTCTGAAATAAACATACCTTTCGTTTTAATAGCTCTGAGGAAACTATAAGATGTTGTACAGGCACTGGACTCCTAGTGCACTGCTTCATACGGCAGAAACAGCTGTAGGCTACTGAAATTGATTATGTAATTCCTGTTCCCTTGTCATTCAGTAGCGTATATGTATATAACTGTATATATGTGTGTATGTAACAAGAGAAGCCTATATGTGCAAATACAAGGTCTGCCCCTCCTCCGATGAAACTTACAATTTATATTACAGTACGTGAAAAATAAACGTTTTATTGAAGATCTTAAAACAACAGAAAAAATAAAATAAATCAAAATTGCAAAACTTTAGGCAGTATTTCGGTATTAGTATATGACGTCAGTCAGGAATGCGTGTATTTGACTGTTCAGCTCTGTCAAGCATATGAAAGACAATGTCACACATCCACCCATGACGTCATAGATTTTTACCGAAAGTTTGCCAAAAATCATTAACTTTATCATTTATCAAAGTTTTCTTTGACTTTTTCCCTGGGTTCATGTACCCCATTACCACTGCCAGGAGTCAACCTGCGCTCATTTAAGCCATTTTATCAAAACAACTTCCATTTATAGTAATTTTGCGATGAAGCACAGATTTTACCATTATCGCCTTCTTTAAATGTACATGTGAGAATTCCTTTGTTCAACACATTTTACATATTTTTAGTGAATAGTCAGCTACGAAAGTAAGGCTGGTGGTGTTAGTAAATTAGTTATGTATGTTATTCAAGTATATCACTTAGTTTGTTCTTCCCATCACTAATGCTATGAACGTCTTTTCTGTTTCTGTTCAATGTCTTCATTTTCCTACAACAATCACATCTACATCAAAAATGAACGAGAAAGAGATTACAAAACAGTAAGTTGTTGTACAAATATATCTCGACTATCTTTAAGGTTATTGTGTCGGTGATTCTTTCATAAGTTGCTTGTCTCCAGAAGAAAAAAAAAATTAGATTTTATCTCAACATTTCGTCTATTCTGAGACAAAATTATAATTATGAAAATTTCAATTTAGTTGAAAATATATTTTCCTTATTGCTCGTTAATTTTATAATTTCGTTGTTTGTTGTAGTTTTACAATATCAGAGACTTCATGCGACTGAAATGTCATTTTTCCTAATTGTTAGTTAACCTCATTGTTAATTATGCAAATATTTGTTGGTTTGTTTAACCCAAGGTAAATGTTAATCTAGGAGATTTACGATAGGAGATATTCCAGCCATGACCATCACAGTTTTAATTCAGTCATAGTATATGTAGGACTACATTAACCTATGTATCATCATTGTATATTTTAGACAGTGGGAGGTGTGAGTTTTGCTGCTATTTTTAGTAGTCTGCAACCACACAGAGACTCCCTCATTGGCTCAAACGCTTGGTTAAATTATGTGCAGGACTATGACATTGAAGAAGGAGATAATGGTGCTACTTCCGGTCTTCATTGTTATTGTTCAAGCCTGTACAAGTAAATTTATGCTCGAATGCATTACAACTGTGACCATCCCATCTTTCTGTAGATCTGTCATTACGTTATGTTATGTAATTTCTTAAAGAAAGTAGAGTGTTATTTGAGGGACACTTTTGCTATTGTTTGTTAGCCCCATGTCAGCCCCGATTGAGCAGACGTAAAATAAAGGGGAGACGAAAGATTGCCAATAAAGGCTTTCCACCTATTATTTTATTTTTTTGTTTGCAGTATTATCCAAAGTACTCTGCCGTTTTTAAGGTGGCAGGCTAATATTTGAGAGGGATTTGACTGCTATTATTTTCATTTCAAGCAACCCACCTTGCAGCTCCTTAGTTGAGCTGGCAGTATAATGGTATTGTCAGAAATTATTTCGTAGTTGTTGTTGAGCTCCTAGTTAGCAGAATGGTTGAAAGCTTCCCAGCCGTAACTTCCCCATCCTATTTCTAAATATATATATAAAAAAATTTTTTTTAAGTATAGTCAACGATCACATTCTTTTCAGCATGTCCTTTTATTTCTTAAGGTAGTAATTTGTGATATGAGTGAGATTTGACTGCTATATCTGTCAACCTGAACGACCATGTAGAGCCTCCCTCTCATCTTACTCTCTCTTTTTCACTCTTTTACTTGTTTCAGTCATTTGACTGCGGCCATGCTGGAGCACCGCCTTTAGTCGAGCAAATCGACCCCGGAACTTATTCTTTGTAAGCCCAGTACTTATTCTATCGGTCTCTTTTGCCGAACCGCTAAGTGACAGGGACGTAAACACACCAGCATCGGTTGTCAAGCAATGCTAGGGGGACAAACACAGACACACATATATATATATATACGACAGGCTTCTTTCAGTTTCCGTCTACCAAATCCACTCACAAGGCATTGGTCGGCCCGGGGCTATAGCAGAAGACACTTGCCCAAGATTCCACGCAGTGGGACTGAACCCGGAACCATGTGGTTGGTTAGCAAGCTACTTACCACACAGCCAATCATTTGATATAATTATTTCCGTAAGGTAAAGAAACAGAAACAAGTCTATAAACTATGCATTTGGTTCATCGTGGATTACGCTAGCTCTACTTGAGCTCACAATCTCCCCATAATAAACCACGAAGATCACAAAATAAAGCATTTTGCAACATCGCAGGTTGTGCATAGACCATCTACAGTTAAAAGAAAAATACTTGTACCTTGGAGCGTTTGATGGATGTATGAGATATTTGTTTAGGTTGTGTTATTCTCATATAAAACCAAGTTACCATCTTAACTTTTTAATGAATCTGTTGGTGATGTTGACTGTTATTTCCAGATCACCTGGACGTGTGAACAGTACAAAAAACCGAGCAGGCATTTACAACACTACTACGTCTAACTGGCGTCCGTGCTGGTGGCACATAAAAGGCACCATTCAAGCGTGATCTTTACCAGTGTCGCCTTACTGGCACATGTAAAATGATTCGAGCGAGGTCGTTGCCAGTACTGCCTGACTGGCCCCCGTGCCGGTGGCACGTAAAATGCACCCACTACACTCTCAGAGTGGTTGGCGTTAGGAAGGGCATCCAGCTGTAGAAACTCTGCCAGATCAAGATTGGAGCCTGGTGCAGCCATCTGGTTCACCAGCCCTCAGTCAAATCGTCCAACCCATGCTAGTGTGGAAAGCGGACGTTAAACAATGATGATGATTATGTGTGCGTTTTTGTCTGTCCCTCACCAACCAGTGATGGTTTCTTTATATCTCCATAACTTAACAGTTCAGCCAAAGATATTGGAGTCAGTTTATTCAACTAAACCCTTCAAGGCAGTGCCCTAGCATGGCCGCAGTCAAAGATAAAAGAAAAATTAGAAAACAATTTGGTGATATTTCTGAGCACACTGTTAACAAGACTACATTTTGTCTCTTAAAATTGACTAGACTGCATGATAGATATACTAAGAATGTTCATGATTCTTATGTTATGTTGCTATATTATTTCAGGAAATTTCTCACCAAACATTCATAAAGGAATTCATAAAGAAGGGTATGAAAAACAGAAGAATGACATTTTCAAGAAGACATGTGACTTTTGTTTATTAACCATGAAGTAATTTGTAAAATTTAAAAAAAAAGAATTACATTGGTATTTGATAACCAACAGACATTATGGAGGAGACAGTAAGTAAATGTCAAGATAATGATGAACCAAAACCTGAAGCTAAAGTGCCACGATTACGTTTAACAAAGAAATTCTATACGTGCAGCATATGTTTACTCATATTCTCTGATGCTGATAGTTTGACTAATCACAAGAATATCCACAATGAAAAAAAACCATATCACTGTGACATCTGTGGTAAAACCTTCTCAGACAATTCTAAATTAACTCGCCATAAATGTACATATTCAATAGAGAAACCATTCCATTGTGATGTCTGTAGTAAAAGATATTCTCGCAATGATAATCTGAAACGTCACAAACGAATACACTCAGGAATAAAACCAAGCCGCTGTGACGTTTGTGGTAAGACATTCTACTCCAGTGAAAGTTTTGCAGCCCATAAACGTATTCATACGGAAGAGAAACCTTATCGTTGCAATATCTGTGGTGAGTTATTTTCTGAAACTAAAGCATTATCTGTTCATAAACGTGTTCATGTCAATGAGAAGCCATACCAGTGTGATGTGTGTGGCAAATCATTCTCCCAAAATGGATATTTAACTTATCATAAACTTATTCACACTGGGGAGAAACCGTACCAGTGTGATATCTGTACTAAAACGTTCTCTCGGAATGATTATTTGAAACGTCATCTACGTATTCATACTGGGGTAAAACCATATGAATGTGATGTCTGTGGTAAAAGATTCTCTGGAAGTGGACATCTGACATGTCATAAGCGAATACACACAGGTAAGAAACCATACCAATGTGATGTCTGTGGTAAATCGTTCTCAACAAGTGGAAATTTAACTTCTCATAAACGTATTCATTCAGATGAGAAACCATACCAGTGTGAAGTCTGTCACAAATCATTTTCTCAAAGTGGACATTTAAGCAATCATCGAAATATTCACACAGGTGAGAAACCATATCACTGTGATGTCTGTGGCAAAGCATTCTCTATAAGTGGAGATTTATCTCGTCACAAACGTATTCACACTATTGAGAAACCTTTCCAGTGTGATGTCTGTGGTAAAAAGTTCACTGTAATTGAAAATTTAACCTCTCATAAAAATATTCACTCAGATAAACCACACCCGTGTGATATCTGTGGTAAAATATTTTCGCGGAAGAGATATTTAATTAGGCATAAACATATTCACTCAGGGGAAAAACCATACCGCTGTGATATATGTGGTAAAGCTTTTACTCGAAATGGGTATTTAACTTCTCACAAACTTATTCATTCGGGAGAGAAACCATATCAGTGTGAGATCTGTAGCAAAACATTCTCTCGCAATGATTATTTGAGATGTCACAAACGTATTCATACAGGGGAAAAACCTTATGAGTGTGATGTTTGTGGTAAAGCATTCTCTCAAAGTGGAGATTTAACTCGTCACAAACACATTCACTCAGGTGAAAAACCATACCAGTGTGATGTATGTGGTAAAAAGTTTGCACGGGGGAGATATTTAATTAAGCACAAACATATCCACACTGCAAGTTCTTATCATTGTGATACCTCTGGTAAAGATTTTGCAGGAGGTGAAAATTCAGCTGACGATCATTTTTATGCTGGTGAAAAACTACACCAATGTGATGTCTGTGGGAAAATATTCGCACAGAAGAGATATTTAATCAGACACAAACATATTCATTCAGGTGAGAAACCATACCATTGTGATACTTGTGGTAAAACATTTTCTCGCAACGAGTATCTGACTCTTCACAAACGTATTCACACAAGAGAAAAATCCTATCAGTGTGACATCTGCAATAAAGCGTTCTCTGCAAATATCATTTTAACTATTCATAAACGCATCCACACAGGGGAAAAACCATACCATTGCGAAATCTGTGGTAAAACATTTTCACATAAAACAACTTTGAATATTCACCAGCATGTTCATGCAGTAGAATAATCATTTTACGCTAAGTGCTGGGATTTGACCATTAACATCTGTTGCAACATGTTAGCTGTCCTTTTTGCAGTATATTAAGGAAGTAACTTTTATCTCTTCTGAAAAACATAGCCTAAACTAAAAATATTGTTAACCAATTGTGACATTATGTAGCATGTTTTTAGACCAGATTAGTTAATTGCATGCAAAAGTATTTTAATCTTGCTTTAAAGAGAACATACCGGTCTAATTTTTAAATGTTCATTGTTTTATCTGAGTTGGGCATTATCCACCTAATATGCTGTCAGCTTTAACAACACCACCTTCAACAAGTAGTTATTTTGACTACTGGCCAACACATCTTTCATGCAACTAATGCCTGTAATCAACATGAACATAAAAGTTTGTATCCACTGTAGCAACCACCTCTGAAACGCAGAAAAGAAGTGTCTTTGTGCATGACATAGCCTGCAAGCTCTCTCACTTCCTGAGTTTTATGATCCCTTGCACAAAAGTGTTCTCTACTGACCTCAACCCACCATTCCACAAACAAGACAGCTTATGTTAGCTGCTCATCCACTTTGTCATTTGTTCTTCGCTTCAATTCCACACTGCACATGCTCTACAACACTCTCTCAATCTCTCCTTCCCAATGTCTCCAATTTCATCCAAACCACATGAATTCAATCATCATGTGCAAAAATCTCCTGAATCACTTCAGCCCAACAAGACAACTTTTAACTTTCTTTTAATCACACTTAATCTGTGTATTCCTGAGTTATAACCAGTTAGTCTATACCTACCAGAATCTATTCCGATTTAATAAAGTGTCTCATATTCTTCAAAATGGGTAATTTCCCTGACTGCCAATATATCACTCCTAGCTTTTCAAAGATGATGATTAAATACAATATAATTTCTGTGGATGCAGATAAACTGAAGTTTTGCTCTTACATAACTCTAGTGCAAGCAAAATTGTCGCATCTGAAATCAGCAAATCTTTTGACCATGTTTAGTATAAAAACCTAGTTACTTTGCCCAAATATGGTCTCCATCTGTCTTTCATTTTTGGATTCCTGTTAGACAATTGCAACATGTGCAGATTCACACTCCATAAACTCTGGTGTATTCAAGGTGTGGTTATGTCAATCAAACCTTTCTTCCTGTACATTAATTATAAATTTACTATCACTTAAAAATAGACACAACCTTTCTTCTGCCGACAGTTCCACCCTTCACTCCTATGTTCAGCAACATTGATGTACATCCTAAAAACCACACCTCAATCATATACTACCTCCATGAACAAGCCTCTTGAAAACAACTTTCAATGTGTTTATATGACAATCTAGTCTCCTTCAACAGCACAAAGATACAAATCAAAGAAACAAGCCCTCTAACACAATTAAACCTATCAAAGTTGATACAAATGCTAGACTCGCACTTTTTGATGATCTCTCAGCGAACTCCTTTACTAAACACTTCACTCAGCCTCAGAACTACAACCCACTGGAGGCCCATATAACATCAATCTACAGATGAATGAACATCAACAGCCTCACCTATCTGGAAGGGCATGACAAACTAACAAAAGTACAGTACTACAGTCTCCTTGTAGTCAAATATAGTAATCACTATAGGTTTTCAGAATTAGTCATCAAATGCTGTAGTTTTGACAAGTATAAAACTAGATAGCATCTTTGTATGTGAGGACCAAAACTGAGACTCAGCTTGACTGAACACATTTGCCCGACATTTTGAGACAGACATAAACTTGAGAAATCTTTAGCCAAATCATTTTAATGGAAAACTAAATATATTCTGGTGTATTTAACTTTTCTCATACCATATTGTCTGTTGTAAACATTTGGTAAACTCCACTGTGATGTACACAGTATATCATTCTCACATGGACATATTAAAATATTTATACGGGTGATATTTATGATTAAACTATTCTCTTTGTGTTTTAGCTAGTTCCATTTATATATTGGTGCAGTTGTGAAATTCTATCACTGTTATAACCTTGGAAAACATTTTTTTTGTTTTTTGTTTTTGGCAATGAATGAAGTTATCACAACATGAAACCTGTAGAAACTATGCTATATTAGAATGTATAGTAATTCTTAGAAATTGTGTGAAAGTAATTGTTATAATGTTATTGTGACATTTTAGTAGAATTATTTCAGAGGAAAATATTTCCCCAATCATGACTTTTTAGAATAGACTTATATCTTTTGATATACTATACTCGTTGAGAAACTCTTCTGAAAAATATTCAAAATTTCATAAATGTAACTTTTCCACTTTCTGATTGTAAACTCTTGTGCCACTGTGGTGTAAATTATTATTATATTTTATATAAGTGTGTAAACCTGTCTATCAAATTATTACTGATAATGTGTTGTTGCATTTTCAGTTTAATTTATTTTGAATTAATTTTGATAATTAGTCTGCTTATAGATATACAGCTGTCACAATTTTATCATTATTTAATTGCCATCAAAAGTATGTGTATTAGGAAACAAATGATGTTTGTTTTTTTCTTTTGTCATGTATTGTCACTCTAAATCTTGTCTCATGAAATTTATTATCTTTAAAAATCTGAAGTGCCAAAGAATAAGAATAAATTAAAAATATAAAGTGTAAAGAATAAATAAAATGTATGAAATTATTTGAAAATACAATGAATATATATCAATGTTTGTTTCAATTTGTAAAACATGACTTTCATTTGTTCAAATTTTTAACTATGTGAATGATATAACCAACTGGATTTTCTACTGTTTGACTCTGAATGAAGTAGTAATTTATGTATTGTAGGTAAGACAAATCTTTCTTTCTAGATGGCATTTCACCAGAAATATCTCCTGTAAAACTTTAGAATAACTATATTGAATAATTTAAGACATGCCTTGATCCATGAAACTGTTTTGAACTACAATGTTACCCCAAATTCTCTAGCATCACCTATTTAGAGTTGATAAGATAAAGAGATAATGTAATGAAAGGTTGAGTATTGTTAAAAATAGGCTCACCAACAAAAATGAGAAATATGATATTGTATAATATTTGGTATAAGCACAAGCAATGAGTGAATTTGGTTGACAGAAACTGAGAAGGCCCTGTGTGTGTGTGAGCTTGACTTAGCATATTAATAATAAACACATGTCACTGTTATATAAATGGTGTCATTTGTTTGCAAACATCCATGATAAAAATGTCTGAACTAGGGTAAAAAATATTTTGTTTAGATATGTGACAGTTGATGACAAGAAGAGCATCAGGCCCTAGAAAATCTGTTTAAACAAATTTTGTCTGACCCATGTATGGAAAAGTAGACATTATCTGGCAGCTGACTTGGCAGACACTCATAAAATTATTAACCATCTTACTAACAATAACTCTGAGCACCTTTTCAAACTCCACCTGTCTAACACCCGTGGACATGTTTACAAAGTCAGAAAACAGCACAGCTCCCATGACTTTCAGAAACATTTTTTCACGCTAAGAGTTGCTGAAGCATGGAACAAACTGCCAGCATCAGTTGTTAGTTGTCGGAGCTCTGCATCCTTCAAAACTTCCATGCTTCCTGAGATCTGCCAACACTACACCTGATTTTCTCCCCTCCATACACATGCAAGCATGTATCTGACTCATACACTGTTCGCTTTCCAGACATTTGTACATTACTGCATATTTTTTATACGCACTTTTGACAAGTTGTGGTGCACCTGAGCACTGTATACAATAATTTCATTATTATTATTAAAATGACAACAATAATGATTCCACCATACTATTGTAAAAATCAGTATTGCAAAGCATATCATCTATCTCATCAACAGCAGATTCCACCAACTGTTAACAAGAAAAACAAAATTGAACTACAGCTGCTTGAAATATAAAACCTTCGATGAAAATTATTGTAAAGAGATAACGACCAAAGTATAATACCATGCTTATGTCACCGGTAACTACACAAGCATATAGCTACATAGCACTCACGCCACACACATTCAACAGCTTATTTCATTTCATCATGTATTTCTGAAATACACGGGCAGTATTAAATAGGGCACCATCATTTAAAACTGGATCAAAATTATGTGACCTTCGATGAAAATTATTTGGTTGACAGAAACTGAGAAGCCCCTGTGTGTGTGAGCTCGACTTAGCATATTATTAATAAACACGTCACTGTTATATAAATGGTTTTATTATTTGCCATTCTACTCCAATCCTAAAGAAAATAAGCTAATTTCTGCCTGTGGGCACATGCAGAAATTCTTACTCATAAACTTTAAAAATCTGACCTTGATGTTTAATAAATGATCAATGGTGTCAACAGCCAGTATTGTGACCACTTAAAACATAATGAATAGAATTTACACCATTAAACAGTTGTTCTAAACCCATTGAAGATGTGATAGAACAAAAACATGGTTCAGATATGTTAATTTTGTTCAATTTACGCATGAAAAAACATCTATATATATGTCTATAAGAGTGTATGTAAGAAATCTCTTGGTAATTGTCTCTCCACACTATATCACAAGCACAAACTTTATTCTTAATATTAGACTTTCACTCTGATCTCCCCTTGGTAGCTAAATACCTTTTCCCTAAATTATGGTGAGATATGGCCCTTCAGCTATAATCAAAGTAACCTGTCAAGGAAATTAGACATGCATACAAAATGTTTTCTACTGATATTGCACAGATATATGGATTTTATTAGCTGCAAGAGCAATAACTCTGAATGTAAATTGATACAGTAAAGAGTGAACTCTTTAATCCTAGAATACAAACTCTGTAGAGCTGGTGGAATGGTACAAGACCTTCTATTAAGTAGCAATAGGAAGTGATGCCTTGAATTTATAGCATAATCTGATTTAATGAAAAATATTCTAAAAATTGAGTTGTAGTTTGAGAAAAAAAAATATGGAATGGGTAAATGAAGTATTTGAAATATGATGGTTTCATGGAGTCATGTGAAACAACGATTGGCAGTAGGCATACAGTACTTCCTCTGGAGGTGTGTTTCCAAATAAATTTGCAATGTCATACCTGGATGATATTGATCTTCAGAAAGATAACAGAGCTGAAAGGGGTAAATTGCAGAGAACACTTCATGAATATAGCAGAGATACTTGAAGATAAAGCCATAGTAAATCCTCAGCAAGTAGTTAAACAAAATAATTAAGTAGGAAATTGCTTCTGACCCTTGATAGCAGCAGTTAAAATGTCACTCTACAATGTGGCCAAAAGAACCTGGATATTCCCTAGTGGAATCAAAACTGGTCAGCACTGCCAAAGGGAGTGATATAGAGACCTTACTAAGGTCACTGTAATCTTCAGTTGACAGTTGAACAAGAAAATGTCTTACAAAACAATCTGTATGACAAAATGTACATATATTTTAATATACCTACCTAGGACAAAAAAAAAATCAAAAACACCAAAATAAACCTTTGCATTGAAGGACTTATTAACTTTGTCTTATATAATTTATATTTAAACCTTAACCTTTAAATTATATACTATAACTGGATTGTAAGGCTCAATGTGGTGATAGAGAATCAAGTATATTTTTCTCTTATCAGTAAATTCACAAAATATATCTTTCACAAATACACACACACACACATGTTTTTGTGTGAAAGGTTGTGGATAGAAAGTCAGAAATGCCATTTACTACAAAGTATAAGGAGACAGCAATCGTCTGTGAAGATAGAGCAATCACTATATATATGTGTGCATGGTACAGTTCTTCTTGTAGCTGACAAAATTAATTATCAGGGTGACAAGAATAAATTAAAGAATTGAGAAAATGCACCTGTTACTGGTATGAAAGGAACCAATCCAAACAAAACTATTAATCATACATGTTCCGTATATTTCAAAGGAGGGGATAAAACTACCTTGTAATCCAACAGTTACAAAAAGCTAAGGCATGTAAATCAGAATAAATTGAAGAATCTTTGAATCATTGGGGGTTGATAAACTATTGTCACCAGTTTATACCAAAGTTTACATATGTAGTTTGTTCTCGTACTGGAGAAAGAATCAAGAAGTTTTTAAGAAAACAAAAACACTTCTTAGACAATACCTATTTTGGCAACATTAATCATTCTCCACTGGGTGTGAAACATTTACTACTGATGCTGTGGCATTTACCATATCATGAATAATGTCTCAAAATGAAAAGTTCCTGGTGTATATTTGTCATATACTTTATAATATGCAAAGAAATTGAAGCAATATTGAATGTGAAAACAATGCAGTGCATGAAAAGATTAAGGCATTTTCTAACTGGGGATTTATGTTACTGATATATTCATATTTTGTTTGTTTGTTTGTTTTTTCTGGAAAGATTTTCTGTGAATTGGTAAGTTATACTCCTCCCCCATATTATCATAATAGAATTTGAAAATCATTCACATGCTTGGTAAAAACCATCAGTCATGTTGATGTTCTCGAAAGACTAAAGCATAACTTAAATCAGTTTGATGCAGTGTTCTTTACAAGTGCTTTACATTCTGACACTGATAATGAATCAATTTTACTGATGCTCACAGTTGAAGACAAAATATAATTTTAATGCATTCACTTTATGATTGCTCTAAAAAACACATTGCTGGAAAAGAATTATCTTAACCATGTCTTTTAGAATGACAATTTGCCAGATGTACAACTCCTTAACTAACTGTAGAGAATTGTCTTTCATCTTTAAAATATCTCAAGAACCTGATCATGCAAAAGTTCTTTCATGGAACAGTTCAAGACATACATATAAGTGTACAACAAGTACTGAAAAATGCAAGGGTTTGTGTTTAGTGGCCTAATCTTGGGGAGAAATATTTAAAATTTGTTAGGTCTTGTGATGTGTGCTAAAATCAGATTTTTGTACTGATAAGGAACTTAAGGCATAAACTTGTAAAAGATTTCACATGAGCTGTGGGTACGTACAATAATATTGAGAATATGAGGATCATAGTTGATTCAGTCACTACTTGAATTGAAGCTTTTTTATGTTCCTATAAGAACTCAGAAAACTTTAGGAAATGTTTATTATCCATTTCCAGGCTTGGTGTTCCTATAAAGTAGTATCAGTTAATAATGGTACTTGACTAGAATTCATTCAGTTAAGGGACTAATTAAACTGCAAGAAAATTGAAAGTACTAATTATAGTCCAAAGTTTAATGGTGTAGTACAAAGAGCCTGCATAAAAAGGTCACACTCCATGAATTGGAAGATTTAATGTGTATCTACTCAAAGGTTTTTTATTTTTCAACCATTACAATGTATCTTATACATGGCTAGTTCTCTCAAGCCAAAAGTTTACTTTATATACAATTAAGAGTGTTAGTAAACCTATTTTACAAAGTTGGACATATGGTTTGTTACTGAAACAATACAGTAAAGTTTCCTGCAGATGCACTTCTATTTAAATAAAATGTGAAAATTAAAATCCCAATGCCATTTGGAAAACAGCCTTTAAATATCCTTCCCTAAACACATCTGCTAAACTTGACATCACCAGCAATTCAACTAAGCTGCCATTTGATCATAAGATCCTTTTTTATAATGTTTCTAACTAGTCAACATCATCAGTTTCCCCAGTTACTACTATGGCTACAAATCTATCTCCAACACTTCCTATTCTGCCAACATCATTATATCATGCTACTCATCACTGTAACCTAATGAATAAGTACAACAATAATATGCAGGAACAGCAGAACTACAAAGAGGATTTGGCAGATACAAAGATATAATGACTGACATAATTTATCTTTCAGGCTTGGTGTAGGATAGTGAATTGGCAGACTCGTTAGAGCATCAAACAAAGTATGTCATGGTGTTTGCTCTGGAACTTTGCGTCCTGAATTCAAATCTCACCACGGTCAACTTCAACTTTCACCCCTGCAGTGTCATTAAAATAAGTACCAGTTGAATATTAAGGTTGATTCATCTGACAAACACCACCCCCTCAAAATTGCGGGCCTTGTATTGAAATCAGAGTAACATTACAATGTCATCACCTTTCTAGGTCTGTCAATAATGGAGGAGAACCCCTTTGGTCACGAATGACCATGGGATTGCACCTAGAAAGTTACCTTCCGAGGCACAAGTTCGGGCAAGGTTGTTTATGGAAGACCAGCAGTCACCCATGCATACCATCCTCCCCCTCCACACCACTGATGTTATCCAAGAGAAAGGCAAAGGCCGATTCAGCTAGGAACCAGTGACATCGCAACTCATTTCTACAGCTGAGTGAACTGGAGCAATGTGAAATAAAGTGTCTTGCTCAAGAACACAACATGCAGCCCGGTCCAGGAATCGAACTCACAACCTCACGATCGTAAGCTCGACGCTCTAACCACTGAGCCATGCACCTTCATTGTCAATAATATAACACAAATAATAAAGAAAAGGATCACTTAATCTGTTATCAACCCTCATATTCGATCTATTTATATTGAATACTAGCAGAGATACCTGGCGTTGCTTAGGATTAAAATGATATAGTTTGTATGTATATATTATAGCTGTGTTGAAACAGATAATACGGGAAAGTGCAGCATTGATGACAAAACATCTGTGGAGTAATTGATGGGCTAATTCAACTAAGCAACTTATCATGAGTCCGTTTGGAGTATTCCAGGCCCTAACCAGTCATAGAAAATTGGGGGTGATAGCCGAAAAGCTATCAGTGGATATACTCTCCGTTTTGACAGTCGGCACTGCATCTAACATGACCCATCATCTGAAGTTTTGACACCTCCTTCAAGTTTGTTGTCCTACATCACTCAAAGTAAATTTGGAGGAACTGTGGTTGTTCATTTGTGGGTAACAGGAAACCAATGAGGTGATAGACTTGCCCTTGAACTTTGAACGTCTGCATAAATCCATGTTCAACTATCTCCTTAGATGCACCAAACCATGTAATTTGAAATGCAAAATTGTATTGTCTGATATTGTTCAGAAAATCCTTTGACTGGGTGGAAGTGCCTTCCAGAAGATCTACAAGAGGTTGAGGAGCTGGTAGTGCTGGCAATCTTACCTTACCACCTGAGCAGCATATGTTATAAGTTTCATTTGGAAATTTTAAAGCTTTGCAGAAATGATAATTTGAGTTTAGCACATCAGTTTGGACAAAATTATCATTTTTATAAGAATGGGATGGATCTATAACAAAGATGTTTTAGCTTAGGGTCACTACTTATAATGAAATGGTAAGTGATGGATAATGTGTGAATGGATATATAACGTAAGATGAAATGAACTGGTAAGCGACATTTTATTCTCCGTTATAAAATACAATGACTGCCATACATGAATTAGCATTACACAATAGGTTACAACAGGTATGTGTGAGAACTTCGTAGTTAGACTGGACTGTTGATGTTGCAGACATAGTTGGCGAACTAGAGGCAGGTGATTGGTCTGTTGAGAGCCTGAGAAGATTATTGCTGGTATTTAGCCAGAGTGATTTTAATAAGAGGTATGTAAAAGATTATTCATTTTGATACCATAATTTTCTGATAGAAAATGTTTATTTTTTGTTGGTTTTTTTTTTTTTTTGCACATACACATATACAGCTTCGCTTGGTTGGGGTGCGAGTAAATATTCAAATTACCATTTTTTTCTTTGCTTATATCCCAGCAATGGTCTACACGTGTGTTTGGTATCATTATTCCATAAAATGTGTTTATGGGGAGAAAAATATTGTAAAACATCAATAAGCGCAGGAGTGGCTGTGTGGTAAGTAGCTTGCTTACCAACCACATGGTTCTGGGTTCAGTCCCACTGCATGGCACCTTGGGCATGTGTCTTCTACTATAGCCTCGGGCCGACCAAAACCTTGTGACCAGTGTCGTATATATGTGTGTATATATGTATGTGTGTATATGTTTGTGTGTCTGTGTTTGTCCCCCCAACATAGCGGTTCGGTAAAAGAGACCGATAGAATAAGTACTAGACTTACAATGAATAAGTCCTGGGGTTGATTTGCTCGACTAAAGGCGGTGCTCCAGCATGGCCGCAGTCAAATGACTGAAGCAAGTAAAGAGGTGTGATAGTGAGAAAGAAACTAGGAGGGAGGTCTTGAGCTGTGCTAGAAACAACAGTTAGATCTCCCTTAAATCACACATTTTTCTCTGAAATTATTAACATATTTATTTTTAAACCGAAAATGTTTCTCTCGCGGGTTTTAAGCACGTAGTGAAAATTAAAATTGGCTAAAATCCCTCCAGACTGGCGTGGTGAGGAGATGACTGGAGTGAAAGAAAATCATAAACTTCCAAAATTATTTTCTTTTTTTTTTTTTCGTGAAAAAATGCCTCCCATCATTTCGAAGACTGTACCGAAGAAAAAAAAACAGGAAAAAATCCTCGTCAACACGGAGAAATTCCAACTTATATAGGCCGTCTGATCCGAAACTCCGTTTTCTAGAAACTCCTTCCCTCGCACCCTGCCATAAAATTTTGCCAATAAATTTCTTTCTACTCGTAATCTATACAGTTTGAAAGGCATTAGTATAAAATTTCATTAAAAAATACCCATTTTCCTAAAAGTTATGAGGGGGAAAATGTCGGGTCGTGAATTTTCCGAAACTCCTCTCATCCACCTTTCTCTTTACTCTTTTTTACTCTATTTACTTGTTTCAGTCATTTGACTGTGGCCATGCTGGAGCACCGCCTTTAGTCGACCAAATCGACCCCGGGACTTATTCTTTGTAAGCCCAGTACTTATTCTATCGGTCTCTTTTGCCGAACCGCTAAGTTACGGGGACGTAAACACACCAGCATCGGCTGTCAAGCAATGCTAGGGTGACAAACACACACACACATACATATATATATATATATACATATATACGACAGGCTTCTTTCAGTTTCCGTCTACCAAATCCACTCACAAGGCATTGGTCGGCCCGGGGCTATAGCAGAAGACACTTGCCCAATATGCCACACAGTGGGACTGAACCCTGAACCATGTGGTTGGTTAGCAAGCTACTTACCACACAGCCACTCTGAAGATTTTTTTCCAACAAATCTTTACATACAATCAATCTACAAGATCTAAGCGATTATTTGCTGAAAATTTCGTTAAAAACTATCCATTTTTCTGAAAGTTATGCGGCAACAAAGTCGATAGGAGTGAGTATACATCTATAGTTATGCCGTTTTTATATCAAGAAACAATACTCAGTCTAATTTGAAAAACAGCCACTACAATAACGACACTAAAAAATCGCATAGAACTTATTTATAAGGTTGACGACGTATAATCTTAGAAATGTTGGCGGAGGTAAAGAAAACGCACACCACCTGTTTTCGGCGTAACAAAAACCCTAACCTTAACCCCTAACCCTAAACACCGGGTGTGCGTATTCTTTACTTTCACCAGGAATGTTTACCAAATATTTGGTGTGAACAAGTCATATGAGAACTTTGTATTTTTAGAAAGTTGTGTTTCGGCTTGATTATCATTGAATTGAATTTATAAAATCTATAATTATTAAGCAATAAATTGTACTCGTAATTTTTTTAATTTTTTTCTGCGAAGTCTGTTTTATTAACATAAACTTGACAAATTTCAAAATTTCTCGTCCGATCTAACAGGTAAAAACTGGTTTAACCGTAATTACCTCCCTTGAACTCTTCTCTGCAGTGTGAAAAATAAGGGGTATATTGGTTAATGTTGTACGCTATCCAACAAAAAACTAGCGAGGGAATGGTTGTCTAATTTCTAAAATGTCTTTGATCTTAGAAAAGTTAACGAAAGATTTAATATGAAGTAGGGACTCCAGATATATATATTTTGACTCAATAAAAAAAATTGTATGGTTTGGCTATGCCATCATTGGGTTAAATAAATAAAAATTTCTTGCCTTAATTCTTGTAGGTGCCCTGTAAATAGATAAGTTTCATCACCAACAGCCTTAAACAAAAGGGATACATTAGATAATGGTAGTACACTGTTCTTAAAAGGAAAAAAAATACAACAGGACAATGAACCAATTCGATCAAAAGTGATCAGTGGTTAAACCACAATTTACTAGCAAGTAACGAGAGAGAACTGGATAGTTTCATGACCTATTTGGAAAAATAATTAATATCCAGTTCTCTCGTAAAAAGGAATTAGACTTTAACTAATACAGTCCTAGATAGTCTACCTCTGGGGATGGAGCGGTGAAAGTCATAGGGTACAGCCTCTTTTTCAGGTCAAACCATTTTTTTTTTTTTTTATATATATAAAACTCACTAATTCCAATTTATATACTCTTCAACACCAGTTGGTGCTTCATCTTGTGCCAGAAAATACACGTATTCATGTCTTTAGTTCTATTTTCCTGTTTGCATCACCAAATCATTATTTTGTAAATTTTGGTGCAAGACCACAAGGTTTTTTTTTTTTTGTTATTTGCGAGGCCACACAAACTTGGCTAAATCGCCCTTAATGATACCTATTTTATTAATAGTTGTAAGTTAACTACAAGGGATAAGTTTAAATTAGTGTTTCTCAAATTCTTTTTGTCCAATGTCGCTCATATTCTGAACGCCTTACTTCCCTGGGCATGGATACATTGAAACTCGGACGTCTGGCAGCTGACTTGGCAGACACCCATAAAATTATTAACGATCTTACAAACAATAACTCTGAGCACCTTTTCAAAATCCACCTGTCTAACACCCGTGGACATGTTTACAAAGTCAGAAAACAGCACAGCTCCCATGACTTTCGGAAACATTTTTTCTCGCTAAGAGTTGCTGAAGCATGGAATAAACTGCCGGTATCAGTTGTTAGTTGTCGGAGCACTGCATCCTTCAAAACTTCCATGCTTCCAGAGATTCGCCAACACTACACCTGATCTTCTCCCCTCTATACACACGCAAGCATGTATCTGACTCATACAGTGTTCACTTCCCAAACATTTGTACATTACTGCATATTTTTTATATGCACTTTTGACAAGTTGTGGTGCACTTGAGCACTGTATTCAATAATTTCATTATTATTATATTATTATAAGTTTTCAAAAAAAAATTGCATCCCACATGAACGATGAAGTTAGTATATAGCATATATAAATACTTTATCTTTTACTTGTCTTAGTTATTGGAGTGCAGCCATGCTGTGGTACCACGTTAAAGAGCTTGGTAAAATAAATCGACCCCAGTACTTATTTATTTTAAAGTCTAGTACTTTTACTATCGAACTCTTGCCGAACCGCTAAGTTCCGAAAACGTAAGCAAACCAACGCCAATTGTCAACTAGTGGTGGTGGATAAATACAACACACACACACATATATTATGGGCTTTTTACAATTTCCATCTATGAAATCCACTTCCAAGCCTCTGGTTAGCCCATGGCTATAGTACAACACACTTGCCTGGCAGGGAAACTTTTCACCACACTTCCACTCCTGCACCTATTCAAAGATTCATTATGCTTTGCGATTGCCTTTCACAAGTCAGCAAACCATTCCCTCCATTCAATTTAAAGATTTTTCAAAAACATCAGAGTTATCTCCCTATGTTTACCAATCATCTCACCCCGTCATTTCCAATGATATTTGTCAAACCAAGAAAGGAGCTTTTATATGGTCATCCGACCTGCTAGAAATAGCACCTAAATCTGTATCTAATCAAATCTCACCATCTTAGATAAGGGCACATTGGCTAATATGATCCTAGGTTCCTTGACCTAAGGAAAAAGAATGAGATGGTCACAGTAGGAATGCCTTTGATTGTCAGTCTCCTCAATCAGGTCTGACCAGAGGCTAAGCAATGACACCAACAGTATCTGTTACGAACCAAAGAGGGAGCCTCTATGTGGACGCTCACCTGGCTAAAAATAACAGTCAGACTTCCCCCGTGTCTTCAGTAAGGCAAGAACACATGTAGAGATACATACCTCTGAAAAAATGGGATGGTCTCAGCTGGAATGCCCTTGATCATCGTCTTTTCAATCAAGATTGACCAATCTCAACCTAAATCAGTAGCAATCACATCTACCAACAAAGCAGACTCTCATCACTCAATCTGCTAGAAATAACAGCCAAGTCTTCCTCAGGTCATCTAAAAAAAAGATGATACATTTGATAATGTCATAAACAAACTGTAAATTTACAAAAGATAAGATGACCACAACTGGTATACTATTTATCATAGGTCTGCTAAGCAATACCAACAATTATATATGTCCAGAAATACACCACTATTTTCTTTCCTAGCACAAACATTTCCTACCACTAGCAAAACCAACCAGCTACCTTGTTGGTTTTGCTAGTGGTAGGACCATCAAGCGCTTTGCAAAAAGGGTGATACCAGCCCAAGACTGCAGAGGAAAATTTATATGGATGTTGGGAGCAAAGGGGTGATAGATGCATCTATGCAATATATATAATATTCCACTTCTATTTAAATATTTAACTTCCAAAAAGATATTTTAATGCAAAATTATGAATAACTGCTTCTTATTCATAATCATACAACAATAGCAATGACAACATCAACACTAATAACAGGCTTAAAAAATACATGTGTGTGTGTGTGTTGGCGATTTTTTCCTCCTTCTTCCTTTTCCTTTAGACTTTCCTGTTTCCTGTTTCCAAAGAAGAGCTGTGCTCGAAACATAAAGCAACCACTCTTTTCCTTCTGTGAGCATCTTATTAATACTTTGCATGTGCTACATCCTCACGTTGTGTTTTTTTGTTTTTTTTCCATGTAGTCTTTTTCTGTAGCAGGTGCAGGTCTGGCTGTGTGGTTAGAAGCTTGCTTCCCAACTACATGATTATGGGTTCAGTCCCAATGTGTGGCACCTTGGGCAAGTATCTTCTACTATAGCCTCAGGCTGACCAAAGCCATGTGAGTGGATTTAAAAAATGGAAACTGAAAGAAGCCTGTTGTATGTGTGTGTGTGCGTGTGTTTGTGTGTCTGTGTTTGTTCCCCTACCATCACATGACAACTGATGTTGGTGTGTTTACATCCCCATACCTTAGGAGTTTGGCAAAAGAGACCGATAGGTTAAGTTCTAGAGTCAATTTGTTCAACTAAAGATGGTGCTCCAGCATGGCTACAGTCAAATGGCTGAAACAAATAATATATATATATATGGACACAGACATGCATGCATACATACAAACATACATAGATACATTTTTACATACATATATACATATATGTTGCAGTCAGGTAGAAAACATAGTGATTTTACAAGAGCATTATTTAACTACAGACCAGTCCTACAAAAGTAAACATGATCAATGATGCTGAAAACTTGACGGCCACCTTGTCTTATTTTCAGACATTGTATATCTAAGACTATATCATCATCAAAGACATCTGCCATTGAGGAGTTTAACTGCCCCAGAATGACCACAGATTTCGAGCTGAAACTAGTTAAAGAGTATTTATATATATATAATAATGTTTGTTGTCACTTTTGCATAGCTGTTCCATGCAAAGTGGCAACAAACATTACTGTTTAGTACTGTTACTACTTGAATCTTTCAAAGATTCTGAAACCAGCCCTGCTTTAGTATGTGTATATATATATATATATATATATAGAGAGAGAGAGAGAGAATTAAGAGACAGCACTTCCATTAAGTAATTCATTAATAATGAAAGATATCATCTATTATAAAATATAAATTTAAATATATTACTATTAACATTGTACTAAAAATTTCTATACTGATTAATACACATTAAAACAACATTATTATCAATATTGTACTAAAAATTTCTATACTAAATATTACACATTAAAACGATGACATGCGTTTCATGACTATGTATACAAATCTATGATACCAAAATCAATAATCTCAAAAATTAACATTATTCAATCCAACGATACATAGCCACTCTTCAAGTCTCAATAGCATAAAATAAATTTACAACATAGATAAAGATGTTATAATTACACTATACATTTATAAATTGTATACATTATAATAATTTAATGTGTATTTTTTTAATGTGTATTATTTAGTATAGAAATTTTTAGCACAATATTGATAATGTCGTTTTAATGTGTATGCTTTTTAAAGTGTATTAATCAGTATAGAAATTTTTAGTACAATGTTAATAGTAATATATTTAAATTTATATTTTATAATAGATAATATCTTTCATTATTAATGAATTACTTAATGGAGGTTCTATCTTAATTCTATATATATTTAATATATCATGAAATCTGATTTAGTATTACTAAATTGAGTCTGATTTTCCCTGTTGCTTTGGAATTTTATATTCCCTACTATCAATAATTATATATATATATATATAAGAACACAAATGTGTTAAAGGTTCACTACAGCTGTTGCAGATGCATTTTTTATTGATGAATAAATTCAATTACATCATGAAAAAAAAAATGTTTTCTTCAGGTGAAGTTTGGTTCAGAAAAAAAAATACCAAGATGTGGAATGTGAATTGATCTTTTCATTTCAGCATCAGTGAAATCAGTGAAAACAAACCACAGTATGTTTATTACTCTCTTCATTGATGCTGAAATATGTGATTTCTGGGTATATGGCAACATGAAATTGCTATTGTTTAGCCCTGTTCAGCTGTAACTGAGGAGTTTAGTAATCAAAGATTTTCCAGCCCTGGTTACGATGTCCTTCTCTCAGATTTTGTATATCCAAGACTACATTATCTAGTCTGTCTTCTTTCTTTCAAGACAGCAGATTGTAACTTATGGGAGATTTGGCTGCTATAAGTCAAATGACCATGTTGAGATACTTCTCTCCACTTTTGTTGGTGCTGCAAGGAAAACTAAGCCTGTTATGGTAAGATTTCAGTCTTCACATCCCATTGTCATTGTGTCATTTCTCTCAATTAAGTTAGTTCTTAACAAATTAATTTGTTCCTTATATTTTATATGCTGCCTCTATTTTTCAGAGTATCTCTTGACATTTAGACAAAAAATCTTTGATCAATAAAATGAATTTCTAGAATTTAAAAAAAATTCTATGACACTTTTTACATGTATGTATGTATGTATGTGTGTATGTGTGTGTGTGTGTGTGTGCGTATCAATCAATCATTCATTCATTCATTCATTGACTCTCATCGTTAGACAACATATGTAAGTTCAGCAAGAAATTGCCGAACAACCAACAGAGGATTTGCTTATAGAGATCAAATGTTTGTGTACACATAAGCTGACTCTCTCCATAAAATCGATATTACCTACCAGGTTCACCGGGTGCCACATGTCAGATGACAAAATGATCCCAGAGCAACATGAAATGAAGTACTTTGCATGAGAACACGAGGTGTATTTCTAGACATATATAATTGTTGGTATCGCTTAGCAGACCTATGATAAATAGTGTTCCAGATGAGGTCATCTTATCTTTTGTAAATTTACAGTTTATTTAGGACATTATCAAATGTATCATCTTTTCTTTTTGTTTTAGATGAATGCTTTGGAGATTCTATCTCTGTATTATCATGTTTGCTAACTCTTAAAATGAGCTGGCTATAACAGAAACCATCATCATCATCATCATCATTCATCCACCTTTCCTTGCTTGCATGGGATTTATTGAGGCAGATTTTCTATGACCAGATGCCATTCCCATTGCCAATTCTCATCTGTTTACAAGGAAGGTAATATTTCCTTGTAGCCAGACATGTTTTTGAAGAATACTGGAAACAAATGATACTGCTTGTATGACAGTGACACTCATTTACAACTATCACACTATGGTAAGACAAGGACACACACACACACACACACACATGTACAACAGACTTCTTTGGCTCCTTTCAGTTTCCATCAACTGGATCCTCACATAAGGCTTCAGTCAATCTAGGGCTATAGAAGTCACTTGCCAAAGGTACCATGCAGTGGGGCTGAACCCAAAACCATGTAATTGAGAAGCAAACTTCGTAACCACATGGCCACATCTGTACTTAATACTTAGAAGAACTGCTTAACAGAAAAGAATGTATCTGAGGAAATATATCTATGGCTGTAGATGCCAATTTCAAATTCATTGTTCAAATGACCTACGATGATGAAGAACTTTTGTAAAGTGAAGAGTTAAGGTTACAGCTGTACATTGTTCATTATTGGAGATGGTACAATTTTGTATTCTCTAGTCACTCTTTTACTGGGTACTATCACCTGGGACATAGTCAATTACGTACACCTCAGTACTTGACCAGCAATTATTTTATTCACCTTGGAATTATGAAAGGTAAAGTTGACCCAGTTAGGCTCTGAAATCAGAATGCAAAGGATCATTACCATATACCACATGATATTTTCAAGGTTTGTGAAGAACCTGCAGGCTTGGTGTAATGAGCTTAGGTTACATATCAATGACATGTATGTGCAGATGTCAAGGAGGAGTGGTGAGGAGTAGTATCATCTATGAATGAGTGAGCAATTTTAGAACTGACAACAAGCATGTTGATATATGGGAACAAATGTCAGGTGACATAGCCTAACCCTGGTAAACATCTGAGTCAATAATACGTGGGTCATAGAGGACTTACTCAGTGCATGCAGCAATGTTACCATCTGATAAGAAGCTTGCTAAGTGAAGATGGACAGATGAAATCTATAGACTAACAGCTTAGGAAATTCTTATGTCAGACATGGTAAAAATATTGCTGATTTCAAGTGTAGTGTCACTACGTTCACTGTCATTCTGTCATTCATTACCTAATTGAATATGTTTTTGTGAACTATTATTATTATTGTTGTTGTTGTTGTTATTGAATGAAAGTAGTTTGATATGTCACTCCTGTAGGATGTACTTTGAGTCTCTGCTCACGGAGAATGTCCACAATATCAACAGATTGTGAGAATGAAATGCATAATAGAAGGTGGAATGAAATATAGAGAGAAATCAACTGTATAGAAGTTGCTTTTTGTTGCTTAACTTCCTGTCAGCTCTGACTGAGCAGGTTTTAAGATCAAAAGTATTCCAGTCAAGCCCACAGATATATGGTCTCTAAATTTATATAATGTGTACTTCCTCTTTTTTAAGGTGGCAGAGAATGTGTGTCAAGAAGATTAGGCTACTACTTTTAGCAGGCTGAGTGACCATGTGAATTCTTCATCAATGACAACAAAACTATTAATATGAAGAAAAAGAAAAACATTTGAAAGATGACAGGGATCTGGATCAGCTTCAAGATGATATAGTAAGGGCCAGTGAAAGTTCCTTCAACTGTATAATGAATAACCTGATAAGAAATAATCATTCAAGACTGTAACAAATGCTCTTATTGGCCAGTTTACTTTAGTAAAAGACACCTTTTTAGATATTATATATATATTTTTTTTTGTAGTCATTTTTTCATTTAGGTTATGGAGAAAGAGTCGTGATTATGATCTTTCAGAACAATACTCTTTACTCTTTTACTTGTTTCAGTCATTTGACTGTAACCATGCTGGAGCACCACCTTTAGTTGAGCAAATCAACCCCAGGATTTATTCTTTGTAAGCCCAGTACTTATTCTATTGGTCTCTTTTGCCGAACCACTAAGTTACGGGGACATAAACACACCAGCATCGGTTGTCACGCGATGTTGAGGGGACAAACACAGACACACAAACATATACACACACATACATACATACATATATATATATATATATACATATATACGATGGGCTTCTTTCAGTTTCCGTCTACCAAATCCATTCACAAGGCTTTGGTCAGCCCAAGGCTATAGTAGAAGACACTTGCCCAAGGTGCCACACAGTGGGACTAAACCCGGAACTATGTGGTTCGTAAGCAAGCTACTTACCACACAGCCACTCCTACACCTGTACACTATAGGGGAACAAGTGCTTAAAGTAAATGAGCAGAATATTAAATTTGAATTTTTGTAGATTAGTAGCTAAATGGTAAACATGATCAAAGAAGATTGGTAGAAAGTTCTGAAGAAAAAATTGTTCCATACAACGATTGGAGAAGGTGCAACATGATAGCTGAGATGAGAGAGAGAGAGAGAAAAGAGAATGAGAAAGGAGTATTCAAGAAGTGGAACTGTTGTAGCTGTTCAGCTTTAGATTAGCCAAGACTGAATAGACCTTATCAAAGATATTCTAACTATAAGCATGCCATTTTTTCTCTCTAGCTATAAACATAGTTGTAATGTATCTAGGACAATGTGTCCTACTTTTTAAGTTGCTGGGGTGTGATCAGAAAGAGATTTGCCAGTTACTGTATTTGATGGCATTTAAAAGATGCACTTGTTTGCAAAAACAATGCCTCAAAAATATCACTCCAGGTCCTATATGCAAAGTTGGGCCCTCCCATAAGCTTTAATGCATTAAAAATATTTCCTGAATATGTGCTGCTGAAATTGGAATGTCTAGAAGGCATTGGCATCATTTATGCCATCATATTGCTATTTGTAACAAGCAGATCAAATGACCACAGGGGAACTCCCCTGTTGAGGCTGAATTATGTTGGTTTATCATCAGTAAATTCAGAGCAGTCGAGACTATTGAAGCAGTGATAAGAAATAGAGAGAAGTCAGTTTAAATGTTAAATGGTTTCAAGTGGTTGAAGAATATAGTCAAGTAAAGACTTGTCAACTAGTTGCATGACCTTTGACCAGGTGGCATGCTACATCCCAAGATGTGTGCTTCATCCTAGGATGTGTAAGCAGTATTCTAGTGTAGAACATATTTATGCAGTAATATAGAAGTATGGAAGTATATTTTATGTTTAGTTTAGGCTGATACTTTTCTTTAAATTCAGATTTGATCTCTATTACTTCATCTGAGTCTTGTTTTTGCATTTGTATTTGATATAAATAGCCATGAACAGAAAATGAGGCTATTTGATCTGTCATGAATCTCCAAAAAGAGATAAAAATCCATCAGGACAATTCCAAAGTTTTCTGCCGGTTTGTTTACCTTTTGCAGTGAAGTTAACAGTGTAGCTATACCTTCATTAAATTTCAGCAGTCAAATAAATGCTGTTTAGTACTGCATAATTAATCATCAATTATGTCAATTAGTAACATCCATCATCATTATCATCATCATCATCAACATCATTGTTTAGCATCCTCTTTCTCACGCTTGCATGAGTTGAACAGAGGTTGTAAAGGTGTAGATTTACTACAGTCAGATGCCCTTCCTGTTGCCAACTCTCCCCTGTTTCCCCATGACCAGACATGTTTTCACAGAAGATTGAAACCAACTGATGCTGCTTGCATGACTATAACATTTCTTTTACAAATATTGCATGAAGTTATAGCAAGGTGGCAGTAACACGCATACACACAGATATACGTACATAATGGGCTTCTTCAAGTTTCCACTTACCAAATCCACTCACAAGGCTTTGGTTGGCCTGGGGCAGTAGTCACTAGCATAGCTAGAGTGTGTCCCACCCAGGGTGGCCCTTCTGTTTACCAATCCTGGACCCCACAAAAATCACATATTGCCTGCAGGTGACCCAAAAGTGCCACCCAGTGTGGACCCCCCCCCATCCCCAGCTTTGCTAGTGGCTGTAGTAGAAGACAATTGTGCAGAGTACCACATAGTGGGACTGAATCCAAAACCACATGGTTGGGAAGTAAGCTACTTACCATATAACCATACTTGCACCTTTACATATATATATATACTAATATTGGTTCTAAATTTTGGTAAAAGGCCAGCAATTTGGGGGGAGGGGGATAGTCAATTATATCAATCCCAGTATCCAACTGGTACTTATTTTATCGACCCTGGAAAGATGAAAGGCAAAGTCAACCATGGCAGAATTTGAACTCAGAATGTAGACGGACAGAATACCAGTTAACATTTTGTCCGGTATGCTAATGATTCTGCCTGCTCACTGCCATTATATATGTTTTAATATTAATGTGATTATACATGCATTAACACTGGCACCAGCAAGTTGACTGATCAAGAGTTCTTTACTATGTCTTAGTGAAAAGAAAATTTCTTTTGTAGCTATTGGAAGAAGGATATTGCAAAACACTACCAACTACTGTCATAATGTTTTCATATGCAACATTAACAACTTTGCTCCTATGTTATACACAGTAGTCTCTGTTCTATAAGACTTTAGCACAAATTAAATCAGTTGCCCAAGACATAACAATTTTATGGCAAAGCAGTCTATCTATGTATATTATGTCTAGAAAATAAAAAGATGGGATGTCAATGCTCAAATGCATTTCACCATAAGTTTGTGCAGGGCTAAAAAAAGCATTAATAACAGCAACACAACAGCTATCTTATATACTAAGCAAAAGGTCCTGTTATCATCTTTGCTAACTATGTTTCTTGGGATTTGGTGTACCCTAGTCAACTGGTGACCCCTTGACCTTGTATAAATTTCTATTGTATAATATAACTTGTACCCATTCACCCAACCTCATACTTATACATGATGTATTGGGGTAGCTGTAGCCTATTGAAATAAATACAGTAAATATTTTCTGCAGACTAATGATGTGATAAAATGGAACACTGAAGCTGACTGGCAGGATTTGAACCTAGTCATTAATTAATGAAATTAATTACTGCTCGGTGCATTACCATTTAACCACCCTTACAGACCTGATAATAATATCACAGTAAACTGTATTCAAAGTTTGGCACAAGGCAAGTAGTTTTTGGGAGTGGGGTGTCAGTTTTGTAGTTATACAGTTTATGATTTAACTCTTTAGCATTTAAACTGGCCATATCATGCCCAAATAATTTCTACCTAATTTATATTCAAATTGGCTGGATTTGCCTCTCACACTTACCCTACAAGGTCATTCTAAATATAGACTGTCATGTCTTTGAAATCTCAAAGCTATGGGATACTACGTGATGAATTCAAAATGATGTGAGTAAATAAGTATTACATTTGACAAAGTAATCTGAACATTAAAGGGTTAAGCTTGCATGTGTTCAAAATAACAATGGATTGAAGTTAAACAGTTTCATATTATATATTTGAGAGGATTAATAGAGTTTGTTGATTAGTTGTCATTAGTTGCATTCATGCAACATCTTGAAAGATGCAAACCAATGCTATAAATGCTTCTAGAGCACAGTATAGCAAGTGAGCTTGCTAGTGATATATTACACATTTCTTCAAAATATTGGGATGACCAGAAAGTTCGTGCCGATTTATAGTAGCTTACCTTTTGACTTATTTTAGAACATGGTTGAGTCCATAAAATAGGATTTGACTACACTTCCATTTAGAGCACAGTTTAAGCTATCTTTTTGTGGAAGAAGGTTTATGTTCCTATAACCTGTGTTATTTCTGTAACTTTTTAAAATGGAAGATAAGAAAGTTCATTTTTGGCACTTGATGCTTTGGGAACCAGACAATAATTGCTGCAGCTTGACTGGGATGTGTTACCCCACCCTCCATATTCAGATATTGCTCCTTCAGATTTCCACTTATTCAGGTCTCTGCAGAATAGTCTTAATGGTAAAAATTTAAATTCCTTGGATGACGTAAAAAGATACCTTGATGAATTCTTTGCCATGAAACCACCTCAGTTCTGGGAAGAAGGTATTTTCGAGTTAAAGGAAAGATGGAGACGCATTGTGCAACAAAATGGTTCATATTTGGTTGATTAAAAATGTAATGGCAAGTATTTATTGACCTTTTTCTTTCCTTTAAAAATTGACACGAACTTTCCAGATAACCCAATATTTCATTCATTTTTTCAATAAACTGCAATACATGACATTTAAATTTCCATTCACATATCAACAAAGAAGTCTTTTCAAAGTTGTTAAACAACAGCAACTACAATATAACACAGAATTACATTTACATGAATCAAGGAGGGTGTTTCCCATGTGCTAACTCAACCTGCAAAACAAATCAAACACTCAAAAAGGACACATTGTTTTTGTAATCTTAGATACACTGTGTGAAAGATAAAAGGCAGGATAGTCTTTATTTGAATGCCTTTGAACTTCAAATGATATCATGAAAGTATGCATAAATGCATATGTGCACACACACATACAATTATTACACGTATGACAAGCTTCTTTCAATTCCCATCTACTAGATCTGCCCACAAGGCTTTAGTCTGCCAGGGCTATGGTAGAAAATACTTGCTCAAGGTGCTATGCTGTGTGACAAATGAATCACATGGTAGAGAAACAAAATTCTTAACCACACAACCATACCAACACTGACCTCCCCAACACCACCACCACCACCACCAGCAATACATACATAATTATTGAGGCCCTGGGATATGTAACACACTGCCTAAATATCACTCTTGAGAAATTAGGCTTCTCAAAACCAGAAAGGAGAAAGCTAATTTGAAGACTACAGATCCAATCCATCCCTGGAACTGTAAAAATCTGTAAATCTTACCAGAAGTTTATCATTTGAATATATATGAGCATGTCTAGATATGCAACTATATGCATGAGAATACATACATAAAGCAAAACATAGAAATCTGCACATATACATACATACATACATACATACATACATACATACATACATACATACATGCATGCATCATACATATATACATACAAAAATACCTTGTTGATGTTGAAATTGCAATGAAGGAGCCTTGGATCTACGTTAGAAATCGACTCTTTCTCTATTGGCAAAATACATCAATCAATCAATCAATCAATCATGCTGAGTAAAAACGTTTTGAAACATGAAATTCATCACAATATATTTCACAATGCTGAAATTTTATTCGCCAACGAGTTACAAGTTTGTTTACTCTGGTAACATAAAAATCTGGAGTTCTGGAGCTGATGAACTCTTTGAATGCACTTTCAGCATTACTTTGATTTTTGAACTCCTCTCACAGGAAACCATCAAGTGCTTGAAAAAGTGGTAGTCGGTAGGAGAAAGGTCTGAGGAATAAACTGGGTAGGGAAGAACTTCATAGCCAAGTTCCTTCAACTTCTGGAGTGTCATTAGTGAAATGTGTGGTTAAGAATTGTCATGAACAATGATTGGCCCTCTTCTGTTGACCAGTCTAGGATGGAGGAGTAGCAGAGTTTCATTCATTTTAGCAATTTCATGGCAATATGTTTCAGCAGTAATGGTTTTTTCTGAGTTTTAAGAAGTTATAGTGGATGAGTCCAGCAGTACACCACCAAACTGTTACCATAACCTTCTTTTTGAAGAGCTTGGGTTTACAGGTTTTCAGTGCTTCATTTTGGTCCAACCACCATGAAGAATGTTTTCTATTATTGTATAGAATCCACTTTTCATCACAAGTTACAATATGGTCAAGAAATGGATCAGTCTGGTTACAGAGAAGAAGCGATGAGCAAATTTCATATCTACACATTTTCTGATTTTCATTCAAATTGTGTGGTACCCATTTGTTGAACTTTTTTGATTTCCCAATCGTGTCAGAAGCCTGGTGCAGGCTTCTGTCTGGCTGGCCCTTGTGAAACCATCCCACCCACACTAGCATGGAAGGCAAATGTTAAACAATGATGTTGATGATAATAATGCAAATGGTTGCAAGCAGTTTTCTGGCTAAGTTCTTTTGCCAGTTCTCGAGTGGTTTTATGTGGATCTTTCTCAATGATGGTCTTTAACTGACTGTCATTGATGACAAATGGGTGCCCACTACACACATGATCTTCAAGGCTCAGGTCTTCAGTGCAAAATTGTTTAAACCATTTTCAAACTGACCACTCATTGGTCATTTCCTCACCAAACATTTCATTGATATTGTGAGCAGTTTCAGTTGCTTTATATCCTTTTTTTGAAGTTGAAAAGCAAAATTGCTTGAATATAGCACTTTGACAGTTCCATTTCAGATGATTGTAACAACGGTGAAAAAAATATCAATGTTAATTTATTGAAGCATTTGGGCAAGTCTATGTCAGTTGTCTGCTGTCTATCTACACCTCATTTCAAGCATTCAACAACAATATGAGTCTTTGAAGACAGTTGCTCCCATAAATTCCCAAATAAAATTTTGTATTTATGGAGGGTCAAAGTTGGAAACAAAAACAGTTATATATGTTTTTTTTTCTAAACATTAGATCTGTCTTCAAATATCTTACACACTCTGTACATATACGTATGCATGTGTGAGTGTGTGTGTTTACCTTTGTCTAGATATCACATGATAGTTGTAAATCAACATCATACAAGCAAGTTTTTGTTTCCAGTCTTCCATGAAATTATGTCCAGCTATGGGGAAATATTACCTTACTTGGAAACAGATAAGGGGCAATGACAGGAAGAGCATCCAGTTATCGAAAATCTACCTCAACGAACTCCATCTGACCCATGTGAATATGGAAAAGTGAATGTTAAATGATGATGATGATGATAATGGACAATCAATAGGAATATTTAAATTTATTTGGAAAAGTACTTTTCAACATTTAGTATGGGAAAAATTTATATATCCTTGGTGAACTCAGGATCCCTTCTGGACATCCATCTTGGCACAGAAATTGTATATCTATATATATAAAAGAGAGTTTGTGTGTGTGTGCATGCGTGCACATATGTTCCTTATGCATTCAAATACTGAGTTGCGAATTTTGACGTATGGGGTATCAAAAGATTCAGTAATCTTTTGGCTACGAAATAAACTTTATCTTCTTTTACATATTTTCAATGTTATCTCGACAATCAGCTTTAGTTACTTGAAAGTCTCTGCTCTACAATGACCAGGTTTCATTAGAAAGTGAAAATAGTGTCACACTTACAGTTTGAACAAAAATTACAAGAGTGATGATGTGTGAATAATGAAAGTAATGTTTCTCTGAATTAGTCAAATCTGTACTATAATAAAGAAAGCTGCTTATCATCTATCTATATATAAAGACTATCAAATAAACTATGTTTTTGGTACAACTCTTTTTTTCTTCTAAAATAACCTTGAAAACGAGATCACGTCACACAATTTTGAGGTCATTTTTAGGTAATATTTTGGTTTGCTTCTAATGTTTCACTTTCATCTGATGCTTATCATTTAAAGCCTTGTTATTAAACTTTTGAAAATAGTGACACTACCTTGATAGGTGATGCGTTGGGTATGATGAATAACCGACATGAGGGAGGAATGATGGTCGGAATTTGATAAGTTCAGAACTTTATTTGTGATTTCATTAAAGACTGCTGTTATGGCTGTGCAGACTTAATCATGAGTGGAATATATATATGTATATATATATCATCACCATCATTTAACGTCCGTTTTCCATGCTAGCATGGGTTATATACATATATATATATATACCATATATTATATATTATGACATTTATTTCAATTAGCTATTATACATTTTATTACATTAAGAAAATAATTATTTGATAAATAATTAAATTAAATTAAGAAAATATGAAGTACGCCATAATGATAATTTAATAATCTTGCATAATTTTGATTTATAAATACCTTGTAAGATACATCTCCAGCTGTTAATGGCTGGCAAAGATCATCCTGCCCAGAGTGTGGTGGGACATCAATGTTTTAATGAGGTTTAGCATCTTGATCAGACCAACCAAGGTGGGAAACTCCACTACATGCAGCGGTAGCATATTGTTGACAAACAGATCTACAATCCTAAATGTGGCTAACCCTTAAGGGTCGATGCTACTGTAGCTTGTAGCCCCAGGATGAAATCCCCTCCAGTGGCTATTGACACACTATCTGTGCCCCATCACAATGTCTTGCTGCTACTGTTTATACCTCGCTCAGAGATTTATTATTGCTTGTTTCCACTTTTTTAAAATCAGTGACTTTTCGTCAATGGAAAAAGTATATATTTTTGCATTGAGAGCCACTTCCCATTGCCAACTGGTGGATGTCACATGCTAATGACAGGTCAATATTCAGAAACTCTGGTCCGTGTGTATCACGTCAAGCTGGAGATGGGAACGATGACTTCCCTTAGCAAATACTGATAGGGCACAGGTAGTGTGTCAATAACCAGGTGGAGAAGATGTCTTCCTGGGGCTACAAGCTACAGTAGTATTGACCCTTAAGGGTTAGCCACATTTAGGTGATAAATATACTTCACGATGTCGTGCTGCTACTGTTTATATCTCACTCAGAGACTTATTATTGGTGTATATTTAATTTACATTAAATTATTATTTAAGACAAATACAAGTAAAACGCAAATTCTTTTCAATTTAATGCTTTTATCTGTATTTAATTTTGATTTGCACATGTTCGTCAATTCGTTACGATTTCTTTCAAGTAAACAAAATCAAAAATGTTAATGGGGGATGAGGATTAATCTTTTTTTCCATATTCGTAATCTCCGACATCTAAAACGTAGGAGTCTGAAAAACAAAATTTTTTAATGCATTTTTCAAGGAGAGGTGCGAAACTGCATTAGCCCCATGGGGCCGATTCTTTTGGCTGAAACCCTTCAAGGCGGTACTCTAGCATGGCCGCAATCCAATGACTATAGTAAACGATAAAATGTTACACACACACACTTTACGCACGCATACGTAAGAGTGTGTGTGTGTACAGACAAACAGAGAGATGTAAATAAAAGTGAAGATATGATTAGGATACTCAGTTCATAATCATAAAATCATGAGGAGAGTTGTTCAAAAGTTCTCTTTATAATCATGAGGGTCCCGATTCGATCGTACAAAGTCGACCTAAATTTTCTAAGAGATATGGGAACTGACAAAATGTGTTCGTCGTATGTACGGTACTTGTAACTCAAAGGATCAGTCTGTCTCCTAGTGTCACACCGATTCTGTTACGTTAAAGAGACAAGTGTGTATGCGGAATACACAACTACGTACACAAAGTAAATATAGTTTAGTTGATATAAGACCGTGAATTTTCATCGTCGAAACCGATGGAAGATCAATTATTTTCTTCATTATATATGCAACATATATTACATAAAATAATCGAAAATGAAATCATCAAAAATCAGCGAAGTTTAGTTTGATAGTTACCAATTACCGCGCACACACAC